>NC_092866.1:59401018-59404857 GCF_032062135.1 Pyxicephalus adspersus | reverse complement strand
ATAGGAATATACACCTATCACTGTGCTGTGTATACTGAGCTCTATGTATAGAGATATACACCTATCACTGTGCTGTGTATACTGAGCTCTATGTACATATATATACACCTATCACTGTGCTGTGTATACTGAGCTCTATGTACAGCTATGAACACTGGTTATCAATTGGGTATTGCAGGGAGCACAGATCTGCAGGAGCCCACAATTTAAGTGACAGGAGAACGTAATATACAATGGCTAGAAAAACGCATCTGGGGCTAAATATTGGTGGTATGTAGAGAGATCAAGGTGAGATAGGTTAGTATAAAGAGATTGCTTTGGAGTTCTTATTAAAAGTGGGGTCAGCCCTGGAGAAGTCTTGTAGCCATGTGTGGGAAGAGGTTATGAGTTAGGAAGTCAATAGTAGGTCAGGAGAGGACAGGAAGGGTTGTATTTATGTGTAAGTGGGACAGGAGCCCAAAAGGGAGTTTTGGAGCCATGAAGTGCAGGTAGATTGTAAAGGTAATTATTGGAGTACCAATGGAAGTGAAGAATAATGAGGGGTGTTTGGCGGTCTTTGTAAATAGGAATGGGCACAGGAAACGAATTTCTGGATTTTAGGAAGAATTCAGGTGAAAATGTAGATTTTTCATGGATCTGCTTGGGCTCAATTAATATTTCTAGATAGATAACATTAACTTTCAATGTTGAGGTCCAAGTCAGCCTTGCTCAATGTTTGGATCTTTTAGCCAATATAGCTAATATAGCTTCCATAATATATTGTGTTTAAAAGAAACCCCATACAAAGTCAACCATAGCTGCTCCCACTTGAAGATACTATTTTATCTTTTCACTACTTTCTTGACTGACAAACTCCAGGCTGGTCAGAGTAAAGTCACAACTCCTGACCCCTGTAGACTTCTTCCAAACCTGTTCCTCAGAAACTACTAAAGCCCTAGGATCAACATGACAGCCAGGTATCCAGCATTTTCAGAATATGGTCAACAATGGTAGCCTACATATTTCTCCCCTGACACATTTCCTTTAAACTGTATCAAACAAATATTGTTTTCCTGAAAACTGTCCATATGTCAAAAACTGGCTGTGCGCCTAGCAGATCTGTGCTCCGAATGACCCTAGGTTAAAAAAAGCAGATGTTTCCTTACACTAAGCAGAAATGTTACTAGAACCATTGCTCTGATTACAAGGATTGTGTAATGTCGAAACAAAGGGACCAATCTCTGCATTGTGCTTTACAAATGAACCTTGATAAAAGCAGAAGAGACTTTGGTAGTTCCGGAATGTCATGAAACTTTGCATGTATCAAATGTTGCATTGTTGTATCAATGTTCATGGACCTTGCAGCAGAATTCCACCAGTCCAAATTTCTAACATTAAATATCTAACTTCACAGTCTGATTATCCTTCATATGTTTAGTTTCTTTCAGCTGCTCTTATATCCCATGACAACTCTACTTTGGCACCCCATCTCCCCTGGCTGTCGCTACATCCCCTATGGAAGTCCTTTGACTTTTGGAAAGTCAGAACTTGCATAGGGCTTGGAATGTCTCATTATCATGTGACAGTGCTCAGGCTTGGCAATAGGATGATTTTGCATTTTAGTATAAAATTGGAAGATATGTAGCACCACCTTAGTTGTTGTGATCCCTTAAGAAGGGAAAGATGGTAATCCCAGTCTAGATCCTTCTAGAATTTTCAGAATTTTGGTGTTAGTTGATTGGTTTAGGGGTTCTGTCTATTCTAGTTGAGTGATTGGTCACCGGTCATTGGTTCCTGGTCATTGTAGACATTGTAGAGGGATCAATCATCAGAAAAAGGTGTTTCTCCTGCACCCATGCACTGGAATTGGTGCCCAATGAAGCTGGTGTTTTAAATAGGATAAATTTAGGGATAGTTGGAAGTCTGTTGGTGGCTATCCCACCATGAAATACTGGTAAATTTGTTGGGCCAGACAGTCTGGAGGCCCCATGACCCGACTCTGTTGGCCCAAATCTTGGACTGCCAGGGAGGGGAGTAAGGAAGTCTCTTTCGGTCTGGGACTTTGAAGCTACGTGAAGTTGGCCGAAGATAGAGACCGACCAGAGGATTCTATTGAGATCGGGGTCTGCTTGTACTTTGGGATTCGTGAGTGTTGTAAATAGGATTACTCACTCCAGTAGGGTGCTTTATCATATTATTCTATTATCGAAGCCTATGGCTACATACACTTGCTCGATAATGGTCATTGGAAACAATGTTTCCCAATCGTTTCCAGCGACTAAAAGGTGAATAAACGAGCACCACTCTATGGAGAGAAGAGGAGGAGAATGAGCCAATGGCACCCTGCTTCTCTCTCCTCTCTTCACTTCCATTGTGGCCGTTCATTCCCCCATCCTATTGGATCCATTAACAATGTCAGACAACCTAAGATTCCCATCCGAGACAGGCACGCCAGCTTGTATCATTTGATGTGTGTACATAGCCTAGGACAATGATAGGGACCAGGACTTTGAACTGCCCCTTATACTCCTCCAGATTATGAGCCGTGATCTGGACTCTTTGCACCTCTGTTCTTCCCTCCTGCCTCTGGTCCTACTCAATAAAACCCCTCAACATGATGTATGGACTGAGCCATTTGGAAAGAACCAACCACAAATCAGCTGCCCCTATGGGGTGAGTGCTACATAAGTATGTCTGCGTTATTCATAAAACTTAGACCTGTGGTGGTGGATGAGTTGAGGTGACGTAAAGATACGAACGTAGACCAATACCTATTCAATATCAAAGGCTGAGCCATATCCTCTTCTCACATAAAAACATCCACAAGGCAGCTCCATTGTTTTTCTCCTCCAATATTCAATACAATACATCCCATACTGCATACTAGCCCGTTGTGCGCCAAATACTTCCACCTCTCCATTACTGCACCATATCTCCATCATTATAATTTATTTCTATGTATTATATTATGTCATCAGAATTTCTCTCCTCCCCAGGTTCGACCCAAAGATGGCCTGTGAAAGTCTTCACAATCTTATCAAAAAAATACTCTTACTGATAAACTTTCTGTTATTTGTAAGTATTGGATACTCAATGAAATGGAGAAATTCCAGCCGCATGATGTGCTTTTGTACTACTTTCTCTTTTATTTGAAAAGTTACCTCTTCATTCACGTGCAAGTCGTCCGATTCAGGGGGGCTGTGAGAACATGACCTAAAAAAAAAAATTTCATTCTTATTTTAAATAAAAGTTAAACTATAGTCATTAGAATGCATCTCAACAAAGGCCCTTCGAAAGGTTTGCAATGTTAATATAGGAACAATACTATTTTTGTCAAATTAATGTTTGTTCTGGGAAATGTGAAGAAAGTCAACTTCTGTATTTCCAATAAAGGATACAAAGCAGAACAACCATAATAAATGTTTGTTTTTTGTTAAATCTAGATGTTTTGAATGCATTTTTGCAGAAAAATATGAGATTTTTTTTCTCGTTTTGATATTAATATTTGTTTCAATAACATTTTGTAATAAATGTGTTAAAATACACAATTAAATCTCCCTTTCCCTTCCTTTGCATACTAATCCAAAGGAAATGTAAATTCAAAACCCTTATTGCAAAGTGCAATTAAGTGCAAAAATGTGCATTCTGGCTGAACACTAGATGGCAGTAGAATGGCTGTCTATAAGAAAACTCTGTGTTCTATGATTCCATGCATTGCACATTATGAATAGGTGTGGTCACACTTGTAGTCCCAGCTCTATATAGTACAATATTTGTGGATACAAATGAAGACCATCTGAATGGAACATTATTTGTAGCCACTAGGACTGAAGATATACAGGTTCCTGAAAAGGATATGC
>NC_092866.1:59297232-59400359 GCF_032062135.1 Pyxicephalus adspersus | reverse complement strand
TGACATTTCGCTTTGGATAGAACAATTACAACAGACAAGGAGCGTCTGGAACCCCTGTGAGCTTTTCTTCATTTTTCCTAAGAGTCTCATGGGGGCACCAAACCATATGAAAAAGTCTTTAAATGTTGTGTTTGCTTATACAAACACGTTACGGGGTAATTACACTTCTACCTCATCAGGGTTAATTGTAGCCTTTATCTACCCTTTTATTTTGGAGGAACCCTTGAAATAACTTTCAGGGAACCCCTGCTGAAGTTGCTATACTCACAGCTTCTTCTTACTGGCCAGCAATGTAGATTTTTTCTACTAACCTCACACTATTATATTGAGAGCTATGGATATAGTAATTATAGTGGGGATTCTCTGAGCTCTCAAAGGTTTTTCAAGGTTGCCCCATGTTAAATATAATTTATATAATTCCGGTGAATATGGTGTAACCTAGGTTAGGTCATCCAATCCCAGAAATCCCTGGACTTGGATACATTTATTACTGATACTACACCAATATGTATAGATGTTTGATGAAAATGGTCCATTGTGTATCTGCATCTCTTGTGCATGTTGGGACAGCCTGTGATTTTATATATATTTTATAGATTTACGAGAGAATCATGTGACCAAATTCCATTTCCTCTACAGATAGGCAGACGGATGCATCGGTAAAAATCATAATGTACATCTTCTTCGCAGTAGGGGGGCTCACAATGATAATGGGATTTGTGGGGTGTTGGGGAGTTGTAAAAGAATCCCCCTTTCTCTTGGGACTGGTAAGTACACAGCATATTATTGTAATTAATAAACAATATTTATATAGCGCCAACATATTACGTAGCACTGTACATTGGATAGGGGATGATCCTAATGATAGGAATATATTCATAAAGACTAGGCAAACTTTTCCTAAAGATAATGATACAACAAGACGTCAAAGTTACTGACGCGTTTCGCCCACTGGGCTTCCTCAGGGCATATTGGAGAACCAAAAAGTACTATAACATAACATAACTATAAAAACATAATATTAAACCTCATAATGTTGGGAGGTACAAAGAAATGAACTGTCAAACAAAAAATAAGGTATAAAAGTACATAAAGATCACACATATAAATCTCATACATGTAGGTCTCTAGAACATACTGAGCAATTATAATCATATGGAAACCATGGGATACAGGTATAATTAGACAGATATAATCATTAATAAGCTTTATTAATTTTCATTTTTGTGCTTGGCTATTGGCTCTTTCTGATTCTCCTCTTATATTTCAGTATTTCGTCATTGTGTTATTCATCATGATCACCATGGTCATCGCTGCTACCTTTATTTTCTTGTTCAGTGGTTCGGTAGGTACAAATTATTTTGCCCCATAGGCAAAAATAATGCCTTCTACTCCTAATATATCAATAAAGATTCAATGATAGTAAGATGTATTTCAATGTTATATGCCATTGGTTCTAGAATCCCTCCCAGATAACCCCCTGTGACCTATCAGCTTGTAGAATACATGCACCTATGGTTCCTCCTTGTCAGTGGGTCCAATCATGTTCTTCTGACTACATTACCCCATCCCGACCACCACCATTGACTTTGCTCTGGGCAACCCTTATTTCTAAAGGGGGTCATGTGACCTTTTCCCCATCATCCTGGGCTGTAGTGTTGCCATTCATAAAATCTGTTGTTTGGTGAGGCATTTGTAAAAATTCCATGAGCCCCAACACAAAGCTTACATGAAACGAATCTATTTAACGCATTCAGATAAAGGGTTAGAAAAAGGGTTATGTTCCTAGTAGTAAGAATAGTGTGGCAAATCTAAAGAAACACAATTAAATTATGATTATAATTTGGATGAAGTTGTTCACACAAAACCTTTACAGGAATACATTGATAGAGAAGTAAAAGTGCCACTTATTGACTTATACCTGTAAACCAATGTGTTGCCACAATTTAAAGTAATTATCATTAATCTAAATGACAACCTAATGACTAAAATTCTCTTTTTTTCTCAGGACACAGGGAAAATTTTCCTAGGAGTATGCATTGGAGGAATTATTATTGAGGTATGATTGATCATTTTTCACAACCAGGCTAGATTAAATCTCCATTTTGATCATCCCATAACCCTGTAGAGAATTACTGCCTGCAGACACTGAAACTTATGTTACTCTTTTTAGTGGGTTTTTTAAAGGAGTGAAAAAGCTGTATTTAAGGGAGTTTTTATAAATGATTTTCCTGTCAATTTGACTTAAATTCGTCCTTAAATTATTTGGAAAATACAGTATACAAATTCCTTTTGTGATTGCTGTGCACTTTTGTGGCGCTATTTCAATGCAGCAGCGGGCCATTCCTTTGGGGGCCAAAAAAAGGATGTTGTGAGCCAGATTTGGCCCTCCGCCAGAGTTTGACACCCCTGATGTAGAGGGATTCGAATGGCTGTGAACAAACTTCCAGCCGAATTGACGGGGGAACAGTTTATACCCCTTAGTGATTTTTGTATATCATTGCTTTTTTCTGTCTAAAAAAATACATAATAGAGAGAATAAAGTTCTTTTTTTGGCACAAGAACAAGTCCAGAATAGGTAGATATAGCCTCTTTAACCCATTCAAAGCTCATTGCTCAAACACTAAACACCATCTTAGTTTTGTCTGACTCATAGGGACATATTTATTCAAGCTCTTCAAGAAAAAATAGACTATCATGGGAGAACCTGGGTGATCTAGCAAATCTGAAATGGATTTCTTACATATCAATTGCTATTAATTGGCAAATGTTTGGAACCATTCCAGGTTTGCTGGATCACCCAATTTCTCCCATGATATTCTATCTTCTCCAGTCTTGGAGAGCTTGAATAAATCAGACCAATAGATTACAGTGGTTGTACAATAATAGTGATTATGGATAAGCAAATATTCTACAAGAAATCTGCAAAACTTTGCTGCAATCCATAAAACTCAAATTTACTTCCAAATCCTATTGAAGCCATGGGAAATGAATCTTGTAGTTACATTCTTGAATTAAATGTCTAGTTAATTATTAATACAATACATTATTATATTAATATATATATTGTATTTGTAATATTATATTATTATTATAATATATTACATTTTTTTTCATTTTTGGGTAAGTTTAAATTTCTTTTTAATTCCTGCAGATAACGGGAATCATTCTCTCCGTGTACCTCTGCCAAAACATCAAAATCGGCACCAGAAATATCTAATGGGAAGGATCTATGACAGCCACAGAATACCGGCTGCCTTTCTTATAACAGCTGGAGCCGCGGACCTGTCATTAATGCTCACGTTTCATATGAATGAGCAGCAATTAACAGCATTCAGAAATACATTTTGGAAGAAGTATCTGTTGTATGGGGACAAGAATTTTTTAATTCTGCAAATTTCTACTTTTAAGTTTTTTTCTGCCATTGTGAATGATGATCAGCTTGATCCAGTGTTACTCAACCAGAGTTCCTACAGAGGTTGCTGGGGGTTCCTTGAGCAATGAGCAATTTGTGTCCAGTTAAAGTGACACCAATGATATTTTTGGCTATCTGTAAGGGTGACATTCTTCCCAATGGTCAGCAATGTAAGAGGAATTCTTCCCACTGACCACCACACTATTTTACTATGTGGATATAGTAATTATAGGAGGGGTTCCCTGAAGACCCTAAACTTATTTCAAGGGTCTCCCATGTTAAAAAGTCTGGGAAACAAAGAACTATACATACTGAAGGCAGAAGAACAGCAAGATTTCTATGTAGTTACCCTTTACCTCCACAAGGGGGCAGTAGGTTGTAACAAAAAAACTGCATAAAAAACTGTTAGATTTGCTAAATCAAACAATAAAAAACAATAGATTTGCTACAATTGCTACACTCATATCTGGCTTCCCCAAAGATGTACCTTTAAAAAAGTTTGAAAAAGTCTGATATGGATTCCTCCAAAGTCTGCACATACCAAAGTCTGGTATGTGCAGGTGATCCGGTATTTAGTTACAGGTTTGCAAAGGATACATTTTGCATCAGGAATTTACCCTTTCTCTGGGAAGGGTTGGATATCTGGCTGGATATTCATTAAATGAGCCTTCCATATTTCACAATATTTTCCCACCAAACAAACCCTCACATCCTTTTGGAAGACTGGGTATAGTAAAGTGGCTCCAACCCTCAACAATAGAACCCCCAGTGTTGAGGGAAGGCTTGTGGTTTGGTATGATGGGGGAAGGTGGGCACTCTCATTTCCCTGAATTTCCTTGCCACTCAGGCTCCCTGTCTGGGTGTCAGGGAAAAGAAGGCCATGGAGCATGCTGGCCCAAAAACTACCACCATGTTCAGCTTTAAGGCAACCCCCAGCATGTGATTTTTAAGGAATTGAAGCCTCATAAATAGACCCTGCCCCCTGTTGAACAAAAAGCTTCCAATGGATGTCCTCCATGGTGGTGAAAGGGTTCCAATGCCTTTTTTGCTATCAGTTATCCCTAAAAGAAAGATATTTATGTTCTGCAAGTCATAATCGAGATTTTTAAAATGCGTCAGCAAAGTAGAATTTGGCAATTGTGCTCATCTCTACCATTAGGCATCATAAAAAACCTTACTAATAATCTCCCATTGGAGAAGGTTGGTGGGTGGCTCACTTCATCAGAAACCATTAAGCCTATTATTTTATAAGCCTAAGTGAACATTAAGTTTACTTAATATTAAAATACACTCCAGGTGGATCAAAACAAAAATCAATCTTTCTGGTAAGTTTCTTAAGAAACTGACCGCACTATGGACTTTCTTTATAAATTATTCTCCTGTCAATTCATCTGAAATTTGCTGACAGATGGTCCAATCTCTACTTCCCAATTCAGTTCATATTAAAACAATGACTTGTTCTGCCATCTAGTGGCCAATCTCAAAAGTGCAATAGGACATGCTATCCGTATGAATTAATCTAAAGAGAATTGACAGGGGAATAATTTATACATAGAGCCCGTTGAGTATAAATGCCTTTCCCGTCAGCAGATTGCAAAGAATAATCCTTGCTTTATGTGAGGATACAGCAGTCTCTCTACACAGATCCAACACCTCCTGCAAAGTCAGGCCCTTAGCTCTGCAACTAGCAAATATCACAATCATTTGATTAATGAGATGATTAAAACCGAAGGTTCAATTGGGATTGAATGAGCCAGACCCTGTCTAGTAGACTTACAGCAATATTCCCTCTCTGTGCAGGGCCAGTATTCAAACCCTTTCAAAGAATGGCCCCATACAACAGAAGCAGCTTCAGAAAGTATTTTATTATATATCCGGATTATAATATATTATAATACATACAATTTGTTTGATAAACCTTATGTCACATGGTAATATGCATGAAGCATGTAGGGAATGTACGCTCCATAATTTTATCATGCAGCATTTTATTTCTATACAATTTTATGCTCTGGACATTTTAAATGTCTGATGATTTCTCACTTACTCTATATTTGTTATCACTATGATTGCAGTTCCTCTGATTAGCAATGGTGACATCCCCAGCTTTCCTTTAGTCAAATGCATTCTGTTCAACTTGGCATCCCCGGCACACTCTGCGCAGCTAGAGGGGATTGGAGAGTGTGTCCTGCAGCCAATGGGCAGATTGGTTCTGGGTCGTGATCCAGTCCTGCTATTGGCTGATGGTTCTATTTAAGCCTCTTTAGTTCCAGGCTCTGGATGCTGGATCCCCAACTTGTTACTTTACCCAGCTATATGCTGACTGATTTCCTTTCCTTGGCCTGACCTTGACCCTGCATTTTGTCTCCTGCCTGCCTTATCCTCAGAGCATCTCAGCCTAGATTCTCATTTGCTGCCTCCCCTGACCTAGAACTGTCTCTTGTCAGCTACCTGACCCTGGCCTGTTCTTGCTCCCTACTAAAATCCCTGCATACCCAGATCTCTGGCTGTCCCTGCACCAAGGCCATCTCTTCCGCTAATGGGGGGAGCCAATGGTGATCTTCCTACAGCAACCACTGGGATTACTGGCCCATTACCCCTTGCAGGATGCTCTGGTGAAGACCAGAAGACACTGGGCAATCCTATGTCACCAGCCAGGGGCCATAGCCCTAAAAATATTGTATATTATATAACATATTTGTTAATTTGCTGTGAAATGTTCTCTTTATTTTCTTTCACTTTCTTAAAAAAAATAGAAATTAAAAATAAAGTGTCAGTGTTATTGACCACTGTTGTCTACAGAGGGCGCTATTGCACACCACAAACGCTGCAACTTAGTACAAGCATAGTCATGTGACAATCTTTGAACACATGGCGGAATAGAAAATGAATCGCTGCATTCCAGACTGCAGACATTCTTTTATATTATTATACAACAGCAGGGGTCACTTTTGACATATTTGTGGATAGCATACGGAGGCACATGCGCATCTCAGCATACCCCAGGCTGCTCTGGAATTATTTAATTCCATGCACATGAACTGGAGTCACATCATTCCAGCTTGGCCAATCAAGATGGCCAAAGACCTGAATCCGGAAGAAGATTAGGAGAAGATGGACATGCCCATTTTGGAAGGATAGGTGAGCATACTTAAAATCAATCAGGCAGGTACATTTATTTTATTGCATAAGGAACATCACCGTTCTATTCTGCAAGAAAAGATTTTTCTGTTTGAATATTTTTGAATGCTTAGCGCTGTTTAAATTTATATTTCAAAATTTAGATCACTTCAATTTTTGACATTTTAACACTTGGTACTAGACTTCAAAAACTTGAAAAATCATCTTAGATCGCCATCTGGTGGCTAAATGGAAGATTAACCTATATTTATGTGCAATATTTAATGTACATACCTGACACCCCTCCAAAAAAAAATAAAAAAAAACATGATAAATGTTCCTGTACCAAACTACTAAGTTGCCCATTTGATTGTGACATTAAATGGTGATTTTCATGGACCTCAAGGATATGGAATCCAATTGGCCCAATAGAATACAATCAAAACTCCCAACAACTTTCAAATAAAAGTTATGATTGAGACGTTTATTGTTATCATACACTGAACAATGTTGTAGTCATACGATGTTGGTGTGGGTTCTGTGTCACACAATACTATGGGCATTGTGCTGTGTCTGGAAATATAAATTATATACACTTCTCTATGGCTGTCTGTAAGCCTGGGAAACTTCCCAGAAGAACAGTATAGAATAATAGTATATTCTATTAATTTGCTATCACACAGATATAAAACTGACAAAAATAAAAGCAGCTCTATAATCATTAACACATCAAACAGTAATTGTATTTCTTAAATGTAAGCAATGTGAGTTTTTGAGTTTGATTTGGTATCTGTCCTTGCAGAGCAGAGCTCACAGAAGAGGGAATGGGAAGCAGCACAAGTGTGTTGCAATACATTAACATACAAAGCGGAGGAGACAAGACAGAGGAATGAGATTTTTGGTCTGCTGTTTCTCCTTTCACTGTTTAGTCCAAGCTAGGGTTGGAGAAAGTTTAACTGCAGCAGAAGATCTGGGCTAGGAGTTCAATTGCCAAAAATACATTGTAATGACCATTTAAGGTATATAAAGCTAGAAAACTTAGAAAGGAGTGAAAACCATGGACATTTTTTATTGCTGCTTTTATTCATTGGTCTTCAGTCATTTTAGTTATAAAGGGTTCAGCATCTCATGTCACCTGTGTGGTCTGCATTGAAATACAGCTTGTCTAGGAATGCCCACCCCTGCAGAATAACATCTACCAATCATGGTTATTGCTATTTGCATAACCCCGCCCCAGAGCTCAATACTTGTATCAGGAAATAATACTGAGTGTTTTATGATCTGTATGAATTGCATAGAAAAGTACCCAGACCCAGTGCTGACCCAATAATTCATAAAATCACAAATCCCTTAGCAGGTAAAGCAGCTCCTATATATGCATTTCATCTGGAGTTCATCTTCATGGGTTAAACAACACTCTTGCTGCTTGCTCAGCCTCTGCATTCCTTCCATTCCTTGCAATTTTCACTGGCTTACATCTCCTTTTATTTTCCCACGTTTGAGAAATCCTGTGCTTCCCAGTGCCATCTCTGAGCTTCTTCTTCCTCCTCCAGGGACCACATCCTAGAGAAATACATCAGCAGCCATCATTTATAAGCAGCAGCTGGAGACCATCAAACTGTACAAAACAAGAGCATTGCAAGCTGCGTGTGCAGAGATCTGCCACTAGATGGCGCTAAATACACAGAAAATTGGTATACCAAGCAGTGATGAGTTCAAGTGCAATTTGGGGGGTTGAATGAACACAGATTGCAGGCTCTGCTTTGCATCTAAACATTCTCATCCTTGGAGAGTAGATTTTTGATGCAGGCTCTGATTAAGACTCAATTCCAGCCACAATATTTATTTAGTTTTAGTTTTGAACGCAGTGTAATGTCTATTGTGTTTTTAGGGATCTTTGAGAATCTATGGGGGGAGTGACAGCAGGACATAAAACAAGGGGAACAGGGTCACTGGGACAGCAAGGTATAAACAGTAATACAAACCTGGCCAATGTCCCAAGTTTTACCCAGTTTACTAAACATATGTTTTCCATTATGTTTTCTCCCAGCAATATGTCTCTAAAATAGAAAATGAGAGCAGATCTTCCTAATGAGCACACAATGCAATAAAAATGATATAATCATTGCTCACCCAATCCTACCCAGAAGGAAAGTTTTGGCTTGTTTTAGGCATAGTTCTGTCCTACCTGAAAGCAATGATGACCTCATGCCAGACTGAAACCAAACTGCTCTAATAGCTTTGGGTACCTCCCCACCCACCCCACTTCCATATGATTTATTAATAATATTAATAATATTATTAAACAGGATTTATATAGGGCCAACATATTACATTGTGCTATACATTAAATAGAAATTTGAATACCCTGTTCCTTTATTTCAGTAATATGAAAAAGTATCTAATGTTTTCATCTTCTTTAGTAATGCGTTGTTTTGTAAACTATTTCATCTTCCCTATATCCAATAGATTGTAAGCCCGGTCTATCGTCTGTGTCCTCCATTATACTCTCAAGGATTGTAAACTCTTCTACCTTCTGTGTCCTTCCTTTTACCCTCATAACGTAAGCACTTGTATCTGCTGTATCGTTTCTTATATCATAAAAGATTGTAAGCTCTTCCACCTTCTGCATCCTGTTATGCACTAACAGACTCTTAGATCCTCAATGTTCTCTATACTCCCATTCATCCAATTAGATTGCAAGCTTTTCAACCTTATGGTGGCAATGTTATGATCTGAGGTGCCAGTGGGGGCAGTGTTATAATCTGGAGTTCCTATGGGGGGCAGTATTATGTTCTAGGGTTCCTATGAGAGCAGTGTTCTGATCTGGTATGGCTGTGGTGGCAGTGGTATGATTTAGGGTGCCTGTGGGTCCAGTGTTATAATCTGTGATTCCTATAGGGGGCAGTGTTATCATCTAGGGCAGGCATGGGCAAACTCATGGGCAAACGGCCATTAGGCTTTTTTATCCAGCCCATTGAACTCTCCACTGAAGTAGATCGGCTCTGGCCGGTGCCCCCCCGAGTGGGGTCAGGAGAAGGACCCCGCTGGGGGGGCTGCACCGGCCAGAGCCACGGACCATGTTCCCTGTACAAAACCAGGGATCGGGGAAGTGGGCAGAACAACCCACCCACTCTCCCATCGCAGGCTCAGATCTGCGATGGGAGATTTGGCGGGGTTATGCCTTCAAGACGTCACGTTTAGTGACACCCGTCTCAGCGCCCCATCCATCTGATCCAGGAACGGCCCCCCCTGTCAAATTTTAGAACCCAGTGTGGCTGGACCGAGCCAAAAAGTTTCCCCACCCCTGATCTAGGGTGTCTGTAGAGGTAGTGTTATGATCTAGGGTTCCTATGGGGGGCAGAGGTATGATCTGGGGTTCTAAGGGGGCAGTATATTGATCTGGGGTTCTAGGGGGGGCAGTGTTATCATCTGGGGTGCCTGAAGAGGCAGTGCTATGATCTAGGGTTCCTATGGGGGCAGTGTTATGATCAAGGGTTCCTGTGGGGGGAAGTCTTATGATCTGGGGTTCTAGGGGGGCAGTATAATGATCTGGGCTTCCTAGGGGGGGCAGTGTTATGATCTGGGGTACCTGTGTGACTTTTGCCAAACAGGGTAGATTGTAAGCTCTTCTCCCTTATCTACGCTCCCTTATACCCTAATAGATTGATAGCTCTTCTGCCTTCTGTATCTCTTTTTACACCATAACAAACTGCAAGCTTTTGGGTAACATCAGAGGACAGCTGTATGACGGTGGTGATGTGCTGACCACTCCATCCATCTGCTTTCTCTTTTTACAGTCCGGTATTACCAGGAAGTGCTGACTATAGAGAAGCTCGGCACGTGGCGGCTGCACATCTGGTCATCTCAGGTCATTGTAACCCACTGATGACACCCAGCAATATTTCCTGGAGACAATCGTAATGTCACTTAGCTTCCTTTCTAAAAACTAGATCATGCTGATCCACTGGCTTCGACACGAACCTGAACAAGCAAGCTCCAAGTAAAAACAAAACTGACACATCAAGCCTTAGGATCAATTTTAGAAGAAAACCAGAAATAGCCGCTGACGTGTTTCCCGACTGACACGTGTAAGCAACACTTGTAATTTCGCCTGTGCACTAACCACCAGAGCTGACATTGTTTCTTTTTTCATTTAGTTTCAGTAAACTAAAGCTATTTATGCACGGTGGTTTCTCCCCACCGACAGTTCTAACCGTCATGACCACTTGTGCCTGACGCACTCTGGACAGACCTCCAGGACACATCACACGAGCGGTGTGGAATTCTGCCTGTCGCTTGGCTGTGGTGAAGCCTCGGGTGTAACGCGGCGGTGCACCATGTGTGTGTACAGCTTGCTGCAGTCTGATGTATGAAGAGACTCCAAATAGATTCCTTCAACACAAACAGAGGCGATGAACCCAAACAAGGATAACGTTACAAAGTGAGATCCTGATTGTGCTGCAGAAATGATTTATTTAGAAATGTTCGTGGCAGAGACAAACTAAACAAGAAACGGCATCATTCAGCATCATCCGGAGGTCCAGAAATGAGGGCGACCGGGATGGGTTGATGAAATGTGATTGGCTTGGGCTACGTACACAAGTGCAATAATTATCGATGGAAAATAAACGATTCACAACAGATCAACGGATATTCACGATTATTTAGAACTATCGTATAGTGCACAATTCTGTACACGTACGTTCAAATATAATCCACCAATAATGAACACACATTAGATACGATCGTTTGAACGGTGCAGGAAGTGGCATGTACCGGAGAAAGTGTACTGCAGAAACATCCACGGTCACTGAACGACCGTACACACAATAGATAGCGATCATCGCCCAACCAGATCCTCGTTCATCAGTGTCATTGGCCTGTCGTTGTTTACTTTACTTGTTAACGATTATCGGACGATCAATCGTTAGTCTGTGTCCAGCAATAATTATTGCACGTGTGTACGTAGCCTTGGATTGGTGTTAAATGAATAGACCACCCAAATGTTGTATTTCAGTATTTGGTGGGTGCTGGAAAAGGGAAGCACAGGACAAGTGGGATATCAGAGCTGGGTTCCTGGGTCTGTATACCTGCTGTGCCCTTTATGAGGGCTTCCAACCATCCATGTGCTAAATTCCCAGGTCTTACACATGATGTGCCCATTATAAGTAGTTCCCACCATTGTTGTGGTAGGTTCCTTGATCTTTATACCTGCTGTGCCCACTATGAGTTACTTCCAGCATCCCTGCACTGAATTTCAGATCGGTACACCTGCTATGCCTTTTATATTTAGTTCCTACCATCACGGTGCTGAGTTTCTGGATCTGTTACGGTCATTATGAGAGTTTCTGACCATCCCTTTGCTGAGTTCCTTTCTCTGTACACCTGATGTGACAATAGTTAGGGTTCCCACTGTCTCCAAACTGGTTTCCTTGGTTTGTATACCTGCTACACCTATTATAAGGGTTTTTAACCATCCATGTGCTGAATTTCATGGTCTTTTTACCTGCAGTGCCCATTATAAGCAGTTCCTACCATCCTTATTCTGAGTTTCTGCCTCTATATATCTTCTATAGCCATTTTGAGAGTTTTCAATAATCCCTGTACTGAGTTCCTGCACACCTGCTGTGCCCATTATGAAGGTTTCCAACCATCCATGTCCTGGGTCTAACACCTGTTGTACTTATTATAAGTAGTTCCCACCATCCTTGTAAGTCCTGGGTCTTTATACCTGCTCCCACTATCCCTGGACAGAATTTCAGGTCTGCAATGCCAACTATCAGCAGTTTCTACCATTGCTGTGCTGAGTTTCTGGGTCTATACACGTACTATGGTCATTATGAGCTGTGCTGTGTTCCTTGCTCTACACACCTAATCTAAACCATTATATGGGTTTCCATCTCTCTAAACTAGTTTCCTGTGTTGTTATACCTGCTATGTCCATTTTAAGGGGTTCCCGCTATATCTGCACTGAGTTTCTAGGACTACCCAACCTAATGTGCCAATTCTGAGAAGTTCCCATCATCCTTGCACTAAGTTCCCAGGTCCGTACACCTGCTGCACCCATTATAAGAAGTTCCCACTATTCCCTGATCTGCATAACTGCTGAATCCATTATGAGGAGCTTCTACCATCCCTGCTGAGTTTTTATTGCATAATACAGAACATTTAATAAGAGGAGCTGAAGCACCCAGATATGGACAGCATTAGGAATTAAAGCAGGGGATTCCCTCTGTTGGAGGATCCCAGATCTTTAAAAATCCACTTTTGGGAGGACTGTCTTATTTGTTTTTACCTAACCCATACTTACTGCATACTTACCTACTTACTTTCCCCTATATAGGCCTTATGGGGTCATATTGGCATGGCTGAGGGTGCACATCACTGGCACCAAACTTGAAGCTCTTCGGTACTTCTGCGGCTCCCAGGTGAGCCAAATTATAAACTAATATATATCTGTTTTTTCTTTTCTTCCACGATGTCTTAGTATTAGTATTTTAATATTAAAAAAGGTTAAAAGGGGATTGTGGGATTAAACCTTTCCACCTAGGCAGCAGAAGCATGACACATCACAAGAGACACATAACAAGTTTCTTTGAAATTGACCTAATAGAGTCCACACTGAGTTTTTCCTTTAATTAAACTTCTATTTCCCCGTCTATACCAGCAATAACAGTGATGTCCCCTTATGAGGGGGAGACTGGGAAACAGATGGAGAGGATTCTTTGTGGAACAAAACCAAAAAGAAAACAAAAGATGGAAATGGCAGCGTACATATTTGCTTGGTGTGGTCCTTGGGGAGGACATACGGACCCTGAGAAGACAGCTGGGACAGAAGGGATCCAGACATGTATTGAAGCTCTAAATGTGGAGAAATCTTAGGATTTCCCCCATCTGTTCACTTATATCTCCTCCTATGTTGTCCGGGCATTCCCTTACAAATGTCGCTTTATATTGCTTATGAAACAAGTACAAAGTTGCAGCCAAATCACCAATGGATTAGGAACAAGGAAATGCATCCTTGTGCGTGCAGCAGGCTGATTATTTTAGCCCAGGCAGAGTCTCTTCATTAAAGCTAAATAGTATTTTTTAATGATAAGGTACTTTTACAAATTTAATGTCATATGGCAAGAATTTGTGCATACAGAATTGTCATAGGTCATCTTTAGTTGGTCATGAGCATAATCCAAAATGCAATGTTTTTTTTTTTTTTTTACGTCACCCCTGTGCACACCATAAATTAGTTTATAGTACAATTTTTCAAATGTATGATGACATCACTGATGAAGAATGCATTTTATTGCAAACATCTGTATTGAGCAGAAAATGGACAGCTGTGAGTTGAGCAGAAAATGACCCTCTATGTGCAGCTGAAACAATGGCGTATTTCATAGACGGTGGATGAGTGGGTGCAAGGGATGTTATTCCCTGATTCAAGGTTTGTAAAGAGATCAGAAGACAGTTTTAGGATTTGTGGTTTATATTTGTGTGTATGACTAGGCAGGTGTCAGTTCCCTCACCCATAGGGTGCACATACAGCCCAGACTTTCCGCGGGGAACCAGTCCTCGGTAACAAAGTCCCCTCTTGTTTGGCGGCCATTGTAGTGTCATGGAGCACGGCGGAGGAGGACAAGAGTACTTGTGATTCATCAGTGGAGTAAAGGTCGGGAGGTCACCGCTTCATTCATTCCATAGGGCAATCATTGCGATCATGGTCTAGGGGAGGACACAAGAACTTGGATTTTGTCTCTTTAATTCATAGCAATGAGGAAGCTCTCAGATACATTTTGGAGCTAAATATCCTGAGCTAGTACACATCACTGTTTCTCAAACCAAGGAGTTCCTTGAGCAATGAGCAGTTTGTGCTTCTCAGATCAGTTTAAGTGACACCAATGATCTTTTTGGCTATCTGTAAGGGTGACATTGTTCTCAATCTCCAGCAATGTACAGCCGCATACACACGTGCAATAATAGTCGATCTTTAACAATCCTTTCCAACGACTAGTATTGCACAATGCATGAATGAGTGTTGTACATACAGCACCGTTCTGCTCTATGCAGAGGGGAGGGGGAGAACGATGGAGCAGCACCCTGCTGCGCGCTCTCCCCCTTCCCTTGCATTACGATCGTTAGTTGTTCATCGTCTGTGGATCCACCAGGACGGTCGTTCGGACCATGAATGATGCACGCTGTACACTCGTCCGATATCGGCCCTGGGTGAGAACCATTGGAAGTGTGTACGTAGCTTAAGAGGAATTCATCTCACTTATCACCACACTAATGTACTGTGAGCTTTAGATATAGTAATTATAGTAGAGGGTCCCTGAAAACATGAAAGTTATTTCAAGGGTTCCCCCATGTTAAAAAAAGGCAAAGAAACACTTACATACATACATACCAAAGGCAGAACAGTAAGACTTTTATATAGTTACCCTTTACCTCCACCAGGGGAGAGTAGGTTGTAACATCTCTATTACCTTTAAAAAGAACTTGCAAAATAGAAAGATAGAAAAAACTATAGCAATAGATTTGGTACACTTGCTACATTTTTCCTAAATATACTGATATCTGCCCGTCTTTGGCTTTTCACATCACTTATCCAGCAGAACATTCCAAAATCAGAGCAAAGTCAGAACTTGCAATTTTCCTATTAATTATGGTAAATCAGAGATTAAGCAAATCATTGACAGGGGAATGGTATATCCATCAATAGCAGAATTTATATTTTTTTAGTATAAATATATGTATGTAAGGGCTATTACAATGTTGATGCCTGGGGCTATTCCTATATCGGTGGAGATATTTGACAATTTGGTAACTTACCTTTGTAACTTATTGCTCCATCTTTGCAAGTATTTTAAAGAGGCTTGGAGTGGTAAAATGTTAAATGATTAGTTCCTGAAAAGGCTTCTCTGTGTTTTTTTCTGCAGAAGTCCTGCTTGCTCTGAGCCAGAGTTTTTCAACCACCATGGAATGTAAACTTGATTACAATAATAACCCCAAGCACTGCTGTTGGGACTGCAGTAGTAATTGCCAGAATTGTGGTCAATGGCAGCACCATTAACCAAGAACATTGGTGGTCAACGGCAGTGCTGTTAGCTCTTCTAATACTGGTGCTCAGTAACTTTGTAACTCAAGTTCCCCCCAAACACCTCCACCATTGTTGGCTGTAGCAGTGCTTGGTAACTCTGCAAAATCCCCACAGGTGCCCAACAGTTGGCAGACCCAACTTGCAGGCCGTGTATTGGGCACCAGAGACCTAACAGGAGTAAACCTGGCCTGATGGTGACTGAATAAGCAGAGAACTGTTTTTTTCCTATAGGGACGGAGTAGGACTACATACACACAGGAAGGCATCACCCCGAAATCAGTGGATGACATACACTATAGCTCCTGTTTCCGAACATTCCTAATATTCAAAGCTGTGGACAGCTGGTAGCATTGGAGCTCATTGCAATTGCAATGGCGTGTGAAAGGAGAAGGTGCAGGTCGGTCTGAATTGTCCATAGGAGAATTTAAATATCCAAAATCACCAGTGGATGGGGCTTGCTAAAGTCATTGGGGACCATCATTGGGCCCCACACCAGATGTTATAATGAACAGCACTCATTGCACGTTTTGCCCTCTTTTTTTGTATTCTCTCATTTTGTTTTTCCACCTTTGTACTTTTCACAGGATTTTATTCTCAGTTTATGTTTCCTATCCTAAGTTGAATGGACAAACTATCTGCTCATTGTTCAACCCATTGTGCCAGACAAGAAGCTTCTTCTACATTTGCCACCCAACACTATGAGACAACAGGGGTGGACATAGGGAGGTACGAAGGGTGCCACTGAAGGTGCCCTCATACAACAGGGGCCCTTACAGCCAGTGTTGGGGGGCCCCAAGTCAATTCTGCACACTGTTGACTATTTCAGCGACTGCATGTGGACATCTGAATGGAGAAGAGTTAAACAAAGACACTGCTTAGCTCTGGCTTTCAATTGAGACTTGAGGTTAGAGACCTGGGGATCATTTCCCCGGTACCAGTTCCTAGAAATGCCATTGACTACCACTACAATGATACTAAAACGTAACACAAGGACTTTCTATTTTTTCCAGCCCCTGGGACACTTGTTCCTACACATGTAATTACTGCCGAAAATAATTTTTGATCTTGGCTCAGGGAGGAGAGATCCCAGTTCCAAGCATTTGGCTCTCAGGAGATCTCTCTTTGCCTTCTGGGGGTTTACAATGCCTTTGCTGGCACAGACTCGGGCCAAAGCTTTGAGCCAAACCATAAGTGAGCTGGAATTATCAGAAGACACCTCTTTGTTTAGTGTGGTCTGCTCAGCGCCCAATCTGTCCCTGTCAGATGTGGTGTATTCGGCTGCCAAAGTAATTGAAGAAAGAAAGAAGACATTCAGCCAATGCTCACATTTACTATTCTCAGACTTGCCTGCAGGTTTATTAGCAGAGACAATGGAAGTCAAGATGAAGTCATCAGTTTCTTCTTTCTAACAGTCAATATTTCTTGAATTTGTTGAACTCCAAATCTTTTGCATTGAATGAATTTTAATATGCAAAAAAGAGAAACATTTGTAGATGTAAAACAGATGTTGCGCAGTGGTCAGACTGGTGGAGAGGTTGCGGTGTGCTTGCCGCCTTCTCATGCCACGGAACTTCTGCCATGGGGGAGACGCTGCATGTAGTTTCCACACATGGCAGCCCCATAAAGAATAAATAAAGACAACAGTGAGTGGTTCACACTGTCACAAAACTCAGATCTCCAGCAATGGCTCAGGGCAAGTTAACTGATGGTGACAACAGTGGATGATGTCTGTGTAATGTGCATTGAAATCACCAGCTGTAGTCTCCATCAGAGGGCCATATAAAGGAGTGCAGTGCAGAATCACAATTGGGAAAAATTAATACAGCGTTTCCACCCTGTAACCAAAAATCTGAAAGGACCTTCATAGTTTTTTGCCCCATTACCTTTCTGCCCTGATAGAAAAATACTACCCTAGCCACTCTTTCCACTCCTCCATTGACCTACTAATCACTTCCTCACTCATAACCTCATCACACACACAGCTCCAAGACATTTCTAGAGCTGCCCTGATTCTCTGGAATGGTCTTCCTCATCTTTAATGGCTTGCTAATTTCTGCTCCTTTGGAGAACACTCAAAACCCATCTTTTCAAACTTACTTACCCATCTTCTTCTATCTCATAAAACCCCCACTACTTCCCACCACTCCATATCCCCCTCCTATCGCATGCTGCTTCCCCACCTCCTAGATTGTAAGCTCTTCGGGGCAGGGTCCTCTCCTCCTCCTGTGTCACTGTCTGTTTCTGTCATTTGCAACCCCTATTTATTGTACAGCGCTGCATATGGTAGCACTCTATGTAAACCCTGTTTATTATTATTTTTATTATTATTAATAATAATAATAATAATATTAATAATAATATTTTTATTAATAATAATATTAATAATAAAATAAGGATCACCAGGAATTTGGCATAATGAAATCTGCAGATGTAAAAACATTGAACATCATTTTTGAAATGACAAAAGCACGTTAAAGGTTTTGGGCACAGAGTTACGTATACTTTACAATGAACCTATATTTTACCTTTGCAAGGAAAGCAACAGCAAATGATGTATAAAGTTGGTGTATAGTTCAGATCACAAGACTCTGTACAGATGAAGTTGATGATTTGCAGGACAATATAATTGCAATAAATTCCTTTTATAAATAGAACACATTTCCATTTGCACATTTGCTGTTTTTTAGTTGCGCCATGTGCACCGGGACAGGTAGACCTGCGGAAAGACGGGAGGATGAATGGGACAGGACAATGGAAAGGTCTATCAGAGGCTCTTTGATGCAGCTTGCAGCTCACGTCCTGTTTGCAGCATGTCAGGCAGATGTGAGAGGATGGGAGAGGCTGTTATGTATGTAGGCCATCTATTTGTGTCAGGAGAAAGTGCTGCCGCAGGCGGTGGCTGAATTGTCTCTGACTGGCTGGAAGTAACCATACCTGACATCACAAAGCTCCATCAGCAAACGGGACAGGTCATCCCTCCTGCAATGGCAATATAATAACTTGTACCCTAACCAGACGACATTTATTATTTTATGCATCTTAGTATTGCTGATTTTCAGGAGACTCCTTTAGCCACTTCATGTCTACAGTGGTGGCTGATCATTGCTCTGGACCGATGTGACCCTGCTCTCTATTATCTATTCCTCTACTACAGGTTGGGGCTTTCCAAAAAAGCCCAGTTTTACCTTATTATATGCACACAAATCCATGCTCCAACTTTGAAACTTGTGTGGAATGCTTTTTACTCCGAAGATCTAAATCAGTGGTCACAAACCAGTGGTCCGTGAGAAGATTTTGGTGGTCCACAGACAAATTTGGACAATGTTTGCAAATTTTATGATTTAATAATTTTAAAACAAAAATAATATTCTAATAAATTCTTATATTCTGAATGACAATTTTCACCTTTATATTGCACCAAATTCGTGAACTGTACTAGAGACGGAAAAACAATGGAGGCGCAGCGTGACGTCAGTGTAGTATTAAGTTGCTGAGCAGTACGCTTCAGTATTGTTTCCACCATTACAACGGTCACCCCGCTCCGCCAATACCAATTCTCATCCGATTGTTTTATTTTATTTGTTTATTTCTCAGATGCTCTTTTAGGTAAGTATGACCTTACCTGTGTATTCTCTATAACTGTTATATTTAATGGCATCAAATAGTTTGGCTTTGATAACTAATATTTCTTGTTTGGTCTTAGATTCCAATAAAATAAACCCATAATGAGTCAGAAAAAGCAAACAAGTATTTTTTTTTTATTTCTTTAGTAATACCAAAGATAATGCAACTAATGATAATAGTAACAAAAGCAATCTTTCACTTAACCGTGAGCTGATCAATGAATCAGAGCCGCCACAGTCCTCGTCAGCACCATTAGGAAGATCATTATTTTACAAATGTATTTATCTTTGTTTAAAAATTCATATTCTTCATATTCTTCATATATTAATGGTCCGCGGGATTCAAAATTATGAACTTAGTGGAATGTGAGGTCCGAAAGGTTGGCAACCACTGATATAAATGATTGAGTTGTGATTTGGAGGTTATCCTCCTACCACCACCTGTGCATTCACAATGCAGAAGCACAATTTGGGGGTACAAGAAGTGTCTAAACAAGCATCTTAATGATAGATCATCACAATGAAAGCTTCAGATTTTTTTTTGCCCTTCATCCTTGCCAGGGGTGTAGTCGTAAAAAAAGAAACGGGGGAAGAATCTTCCCCCAGAGTGACGTCATGATACCATAACCCGCCCACTCTCCAATCGTGGGTCTGAGCCTGCGATGGGAGAGTGGGTAGGTTGCTCAGAGATACACAACCCACACACCGCCCTGAGCCTGCAATTCCATACAGGAGACATGGTCCGCGGCTCTGGCCAGGGGCAGGGGCAGACCAGCCACAGCCGTGAGCCATCAAAGAATCCTTTGCAAAATAGGAGTGGCCTTGCCCATTCCCCAAAAAAATGACGGCGTTCCACCTGTGGCCACCCTTGCCCACCACACCCTTGATCCTTGCACAGTTGTACCGACTCCTCTCCTGGTCTGAAACTACTTCTTCTGATTTCACAATGTACATTGGAAGCTGCAGCAAGTCAGATAGAAGTTTCATTTTCCGGCTTCCAACTCTTTCCTCCCAGCCAGTACATTTTTTAAGTTGTGCTGGGTAACTGTTTTGGATTGACATTTGCAGGATTCTGAATCTTATTTTTGTACCAACTGGAGATAGATCACAGGCCGGGGAGGGAGTGTAGAATGAACAAGGGTTAGGGTCTGGGTGTAGGTTAGTATCTAGGGCTAGGAGTGTGGGAGATGGGAATTGGGGTGGGGGGGGACATAATGGAACAATCATGGAATGACTCTACTTCAAGGTCTCAGCTTTCCCTGGGACCATCGCTCTAGAATAGTTGGACCTTTTGCTCGTTCTCACATTTTTATGTGATCTATGGGACAGCTAGTGCATATTAACCGCCGGCAAGGCTCGCTTGTAATGTAAGTAAAAACACATGTTTCAGCTCGTTATTGGCCAGACATTTATTAGGACCACTTGCTATGTAAAGATCATCGCATGTCTATTTGTGTTTGGTTCATTTTTTCTTTTACGTCTGTTTTTTATTAGGTGTCATGAAATCCTTGTTTGTATCTTACTGATGGATTTTTACGAAGAACCCAGGTCGAAGGGCTCATTCCCATTATAGGAATAACCGGGATTTTACTAAAAACACATTGCCGTGCACGTTGCAATACGCAGTGTTCAACACCCCATTCAATTGAATGGCTGCAGAATGATGAACATCGCACACAAATGTAGTGAATGTTGCATTAAAGTACAACTCATAGCAATGCACCACCAGTGTTTCAGATACAGATTTTTTTTTGCCCTTCATCCTTGCCAGGGGTGTAGTCGTAAAAAAAGAAACGGGGGAAGAATCTTCCCCCAGAGTGACGTCATGATACCATAACCCGCCCACTCTCCAATCGTGGGTCTGAGCCTGCGATGGGAGAGTGGGTAGGTTGCTCAGAGATACACAACCCACACACCGCCCTGAGCCTGCAATTCCATACAGGAGACATGGTCCGCGGCTCTGGCCAGGGGCAGGGGCAGACAAGCCACAGCCGTGAGCCACCAAAGAATCCTTTGCAAAATAGGAGTGGCCTTGCCCATTCCCCAAAAAAATGACGGCGTTCCACCTGTGGCCACCCTTGCCCACCACACCCTTGATCCTTGCACAGTTGTACCGACTCCTCTCCTGGACTGAAACTACTTCTTCTGATTTCACAATGTACATTGGAAGCTGCAGTAAGTCAGATAGAAGTTTCATTTTCCGGCTTCCAACTCTTTCCTCCCCAGCCAGTACATTTTTTAAGTTGTGCTGGGTAACTGTTTTGGATTGACATTTGCAGGATTCTGAAGCTATTACTGGAACTGAATCTTATTTTTGTACCAACTGGAGATAGATCACAGGCCGGGGAGGGAGTGTAGAATGAACAAGGGTTAGGGTCTGGGTGTAGGTTAGTATCTAGGGCTAGGAGTGTGGGAGATGGGAATTGGGGTGGGGGGGGACATAATGGAACAATCATGGAATGACTCTACTTCAAGGTCTCAGCTTTCCCTGGGACCATCGCTCTAGAATAGTTGGACCTTTTGCTCGTTCTCACATTTTTATGTGATCTATGGGACAGCTAGTGCATATTAACCGCCGGCAAGGCTCGCTTGTAATGTAAGTAAAAACACATGTTTCAGCTCGTTATTGGCCAGACATTTATTAGGACCACTTGCTATGTAAAGATCATCGCATGTCTATTTGTGTTTGGTTCATTTTTTCTTTTACGTCTGTTTTTTATTAGGTGTCATGAAATCCTTGTTTGTATCTTACTGATGGATTTTTACGAAGAACCCAGGTCGAAGGGCTCATTCCCATTATAGGAATAACCGGGATTTTACTAAAAACACATTGCCGTGCACGTTGCAATACGCAGTGTTCAACACCCCATTCAATTGAATGGCTGCAGAATGATGAACATCGCACACAAATGTAGTGAATGTTGCATTAAAGTACAACTCATAGCAATGCACCACCAGTGTTTCAGATACTATTCCTTATGAAACGCAGCCAAGCACACCAATGCATGTTTTGTGCTTTACAGTGCATTGAGATGAGGACAAACCCAAAATGAAAAGCCAGGGGTATTGATGGGCCTTTTATTGTGTGATACTTCCTCCGCCTCTTAGATTGTAAGCTCTTCTGGGCAGAGTCCTCTTCTCCTCCTGTGTCATTGCTTGTATATGTCTTTCATTTGCTACCCCTATTTAATGTACAGCGCTGCGGAATTTGTTGGTGCTATATAAATCCTGTTTAATAATTTAATTTTGTGTAAGGGAGCAGACAGTCCCATCACCCAAAAATAAATGCACGCAGTGTGAGTATGTAAAAGTGCTAAAACTGCAACTCAAATGCCCGGATAACAGTAGATGTCATCTGAGACGTTGATAATGATGATGGAAAATGTCATATTAATTAAGCTTCTCTCCTCTGGCGTGCTTTATTCAGCTGCTGTCAATCATCCTGACACATGGACAAGCCAAGGAGAATGTTGGAAAGATGCAACAGGGAAAATTGTAAAAGTTGAACTTTAGGCACAAAACTTACATTTACCTATATTCAATGGATATAAGACCAGGGTGTGTGCACCAAATTCCATTGCAAACTCAGATATTATTTTATAAAGTAGACGTGACCTCATTACTGTGGTGTGCATATTATGTGCAGAAAGCAGGGCTGTGGGAGGGGCCCAGCAGCCCCACCCATTACAAGCAGCCTGCAAAAGACTACAGAAGGGGGTGGAGACAAGACCAGCCACCCTGCACAAGGAGAGGGAGTGGCCGTGACCAGTCTTTGACACAGGGGGCTCCTGCACAGAGGCAAATTTTTTCTTACTAGATTACTGAGCAGATTTGGAAGAAATACACAAAGCACACCAAGATTCAAGAAAGAATACACACGGCTCTTGTATTCAAACAATATCCGCTCATCCGGGTCAGCTATTAACAGCCTTTGCATATATAAATATTTCCCTACTATATAATAACAATGCAAATATAGAGAAGTGTTTAAAAGAAGTTCCACCACTCACTGTTCTTTAAATTTCTTCTTCAAGAGGGTGCTAAGAAGATCCTGGCTTTGCCTCCTTCCAGATAAAATAGAAAAATTAGTGTGGGGGCATATGACAGCCTAATATCTTAGTATGTAACTGTGCAAATATCAGATCTTTGCGATTCTTAAAACTGTTTTTTCTTTTAGTGATAAACTATGATAGCAGAGGCACAAGCAAGTTTCACGTCGTTGGAGTTACGGGCCGTCATAAAGTTTTTGTTTCTCCGGGGAAAGTCAGCAAAGGACATTCACACTGAGATGTCACAAACACTGGGGGAGAGTGTCCTTCCTACAGCACTGTCAAAACCTGGATATCTTGTTTCAAGTCTGGGCATATCACCGTTGAAGATGAGCCCCGCAGTGCGCGCCCCCCCAACCTTAACTGACCCGGCAACCTGCGATCTGTCCATGAGCTGATTATTGAGGACAGGCGAATATCCAAAAAAGATAGCCCAGATACTTGACATCTCACGGGAGCGTGTTGGATTTGTTATCACCACTATCCTAGACATGCGCAAGCTTTCAGCGAAGTGGGTGCCGAAATGTTTGAACATCGATCAGAAGAAGGAACGAGTTGAAGCATCCAAAGCGGTTTTAGCCCATTTTGAAGCTGCACAGGACTTTCTGGCTAGGTTAGTGACTGAGGATGAATCCTGGCTCCACATCTATGATTCTGAAACCAAGGAACAGTCAAAGGAATGGCACCACAGCGGGTCCCCGCGGCCAAAGAAGTTCCGAACCCAGAAATCGGCAAAACAAGTCATGACGTCTGTTTTCTGGGACAACTACGGTATTCTATTGGTAGACCACCTACCTCAGGGCTCTAATATCACCGGACAGTATTATGCTAACCTCCTGGACCAGCTGAAGGAAGCAATAAAGATGAAACGCTGTAAAAAGTTGACCAAAGGGATCCTTTTTTTGCAGGACAATGCACCTGCGCACATGTCCAACGTTGTGGCTGCCAAATTGAACATCCTGGGTTTCCAATTGGTCCACCATCCCCCCTACTCACCTGACCTGGCCCCTTTGGACTATTATCTGTTCCTGAATTTGAAGAAACACCTGAAGGGGCAACGTCTTGAGAACATTTCTGACGTCAAAGATGCTCCTGAGGGCTGGTTTGCGGCCTAACCAAAGGACTTTTATTTGAACGGTCTATAAAAGCTGCAACTACGCTGTACCAGGTGCATCAGTCTCAGGGGAATATGTTGAATAAATGTGTTATTTCATAACTCTGGCTCTCTTCTTTCTGGGCAAAGCCTGGAACTTCTCAGCACTCCTCGTACTGGGATTTCATACAGACAAAGTGTTTTGGAGATACCATGGCCACACAAATATGCATTGCTTATTTAAACATTAAAACCACCTAATATTGTGAAGGTCTTCTTTGTGCCTCCAAAGAAGGTCTGACCCATTGGGACATGGACTGTACAAGACCTCTGAAGGTGCCCTGGGGTATCTGGAACCAAGAGATGAGAAGCAGATCTTTCAGATTACATTGCCAATCTGCTTTTGTCCTATAGTTCATTCGGTTGGCATCCCTTACCCATGTAAATGATACTCACATGACCTGGCACCACAGTCTTACAGTATATTATAATATATATATTATTATTATTATTATTAATATTATTAATAATAATATCCAGTATTTATATCACTGACAAGTTAATAATAATGCACTGGGTGCAAATGGTTAAAGAAATACATCGTAGACATCTCTCCAGCTTGCTTGCAATTTTCTTTGATGCTTTCCTTCCAAGGTCTTTGGACTTAATTGTCCATCAGCTAGAAAATCTCAACAAAGTTTTGAGGATCTACAAGGACAGCAAAGAAACAAAGAACAAAAGAAGAAGGTTAGATATGTAATCTTGCTTGATTTATCTGGACACATTGTTGGGGCTAAGCTGTTCTTTATGTTCCCCTCTAAAGATAAAGAGAAAAACCTTTTGACTATAGAAGGCAACTAATAGATCAAAAAACAAGAAAGACAGAGATTTAGGCAGGGTTTTCGGCACAAACGGTGTATTAAACATACATTAACAATGTTTATAATAGGATTTGTCAATTAAAAAATGCCACTGTACACAACTAGTGGTCGGGTATAATCCTTGAAGTCATATGATTACTTAATACAATACACAGTAATCAAACGTTGGTTTGAACCACCTTATTACCCTTGGTTACTCTATGTTATAGAGAGCACATTAATTGGGAATGTGTATATCTACAATATAATACTTGTATTAGTCATTATAAATTCTAATTTAAACATTATCTACTGGTCTAGATACAATTTATGCAAACAATCTACGCATGCTGTCAATACTCCTGAAGAAGCCGTATCTGGCGAAACGCGTCGAGTATATCCAACAACATGCTTTGATGATCAAACACTGTATATGGTCAACAATATATAAGTTGATAAGTTGTTATATGTCTAGTGAAATTGTTTGTCTGTGGTTGAACCCCAAGGGTAATAGGGTGGCTCAAACCAACTTTTGATTACTGTGTAATGTATTAAGTAATCATATGACGTTAAGGATTATACCCGACCACTAGTTGTCTACAGTGGCATTTTTTAATTGACAAATCCTATTATAAACATTGTTAATGTATGTTTAATACACCGTTTGTGCCGACATCCCTTAAATCTCTGTCTTTGTTGTTTTTTGATCTATTAAGTGATAAGGGCAGGCACGTTATTGTCCTATTTACAGTAACTGTGATATATTACCACCATCATCATATTTCCATTATAGAAGGCAACTAAATGACTTTATTATAGTAAATATTGTTATTTTTGAGGCTGATAACCGGAATGGTCAGGGTAAAGAATTCAAAAGCTAACCAGCCAATCGCATTAAAGATATCATTAACAAAGTGGGTCTGATTTATTAAAACTCTCCAAGGCATGAGAAGATATACAGTACTTACATCAGTGAAGCTGGGTGATCCAACAAACCTAGAATGGATTTTTCAAAGTCATTTGCTATTTGCTAGCCCTAGCGTTCTAATTCTGTCTGTATTTCCATGCAAAAAGCGTTACATTTTTTTGCATGAAAATTTATTTTACATTGTAAGCCTATAATAATTTCAATATGTCCAATAGTTTATAAATTTATTAATACAAAAAAAATATAGTTAAACATGTAAAATACCTGTATTATTATTATTAATGGTATAACTCACTGAAATATGCCCAAAATTTAATAAATTTATTAATAAACTTTAAATAAAAAATAGAGACACATGTAATATAACTGTACAGTAGTTTTTATAATATTTATAATATAATTTTATATGTATTATATAAAGATTTCTTTGTATTGGACTCAATGCAGCTATTTTGTATTTAATCCAATACAAAATAATTTGAATTTCCCGCTGCTCCTCCCGCCCGCACCGACGTCACCGGAGATCATCTCTGCAGTCGCCGGCTGGATATCGGAGGAAGAAGACGTGTCCGGAGGAGCTTCAGGGACCATCAGGACATCGGGGAATGACAACGGAACAAGGTAAGTGGGTTTTACAAATGTTTTTAGCGACCCCGAGTATGACTCAGAATGACTGCTTTTTGCACCCTCGGGAATACCGCTATGGGTTTAACAAATGTTTTGAATCCTGTACCAGATCCATTCCAGGTTTGTTGGATCACCCAGCTTCACTGATGAAAGTGTAACCTCTCCAGCCTTGGAGAGCTTTAAAAGAACAAGCTCATTGTGTAAACACGAACCCAATGGAGTAAAAAGACAGGGCAGCTGAAATGGGCTGAACTCACTGCACTCTTTATAAATAGGTAGGTAGAGTAGTTAAAGACACCTGTTGAGGCCAATCACAGAGGTTTGTTCAAAAAAACCTTTACAAGGCACCTGTTCATATAAATAAGAGGCCGGTGACACGGGGAAATGCCTACATTTGTTGCAGCAAATTGAGAACTAAACATACAGAAGGGGATGACCTGTCAGTGGGAGAATCTGAAGCAAGGAACACCTGTTTTCTGCTGCATGAAGTTTGTGTATAGACTACAAGACCTCTCTCTGTATTTCCGTTCTCCTGGTGCAAAGTATATATCACCCAGCATACACCTCACCAGTCCTAAAAAACCTAATTCCAGTTAAGGCAATAAAAAGATCATGGAAAAAAATGATGACGTCCATTGTCATTTATTCCACTTGGAACACGGGTTGTCAAAGCTCCACCCCTAACCTTTGAATTTAGGTCCCGCCCGGCATGGGCGAAGTGGATAAGTAAGATCAATGGGCTTGATTTATTAAAGCTTTGTGGAGAGCTCACTGGAGAGGATACACTTTCATCAGTGAAGCTGGGTGATCCAGGAAGCATGGAATACATTTCTTAAAAGTAATTTGCTATCTGTTAGCAAATGTTTTCAGTTCTGGATCAGATCCATTCCAGGTTTGCTTAATCACCCAGTGTAAAGTGTATCCTCTCTAGTCTTGGAGAGCTTTAATAAATCAGGCTCAATGAGTGGACTAAAAACAAAAAAGGTAAACGGGTAAATATATTGATTTTTGTTTGTTTTAAAGGGGTAAAACAACTGCTGGAGAGATTTGGTTATGGGGTCACAAAGTTCGGAGAAACTCAACATTTGGGTTTTCATCTGAATAATAGGCGAGGGAGAATGGGGACACCCGTTCTGGGTTCTTTTAGGAAAGATTTCTTTTTATTTCCTGGTGCATTTGTAAAACAGGAAGTAAAAAGAAATTTCCCCAGTAGCTAAACACTATAAATTAGCCTTTTCCACTTGCAAAATTTTGCCAAATCTGCTGATTGGATAGATTCTTCTGGCAGGTGCTTACATACCTGTTATTGAACTTTGTGAATGCGACCCATCAAAATTGAATATTTTTTTTTGCTGTGAGCGACCAGGTTTAGCCCTCAGCGTACAGCGGCCATGTAGCACGGAAGACATGCAAGGCCGAACTTTAGAGAAAAAGAAATTCCGGTGAAGACGCCGGTTTATTTACAAAGCTTGCAGACAGGTGTTTCATTTCTTCAGCAGGGAACGTCTTTTCAGCACGGCGAAATTCATAGACATATTGTAATAAATTATAGAGGGGATCCGACTCCAGCCCTCAGGAGGATCTGGCTTTTTCTCCCCCTCTGTTCTGTAACTGAATCATAACTCATATTTCATCTCTATCTGCTAAATAAATAATACTTCAACTGTGCGCACTACTGCGCGCCGCGTGTCTGTGCGTTAAAGAGAACCGCTCACCAGAGATCGAAATATTGTGCAGCCTTGAAAGATTTATAGTTGCGCTTGCATTTAGTTTTACCTTGATAATGCTGAATTCATATTGTGTCACTAAAGTCAAAAACAAAAAAATCATATGTGTTTTTTCTCCTAATGATACATTTCTTCCTCCTCCTAAAAATATTTAAATGACCCCCATTATATCCATTACAGAGAGCTGCATATCCTGAATGCCGGTGGCTACAATTCATGCTTCATTTACAGTGTCATCATTTGTAGCTCCCACATTGTAAGGCTGGATCTCTCACAAGGCCACCAAAGCCATAGTCTGGGGTTAAATGATGATTGATGGCGGCATTACAACATCTCTATGTAGAACTGGATTCTGTCCTGCTACCCGACCAGCTCTAGAGAGACAGGAAGTGAAAGTGATTATATAGCGGTCACATTCAGTATAGAGAACTGTGCAGTGTGACTTTTGGAAGGTATCACTCTTCTCTCTATTCCATTCTCCCACCCTCTTTCTCTGTTTTCCTTTCTTCCCTTCCTCTTTCTCTCCTTCGCTCTCCTTCTCTTCATTGTTCCAGTGTTCTCATTATCCCCTCTCTCCTCCTTCCCCTCTATATCCTCTATCTTTTTCTTTTTGCTTTTTCCACCTTTATCTCTCTGTTCTCCATTTCCATTCTCCCTTGCTCTCTCCCCTTGTCCCCCTTTCTCTTTTCCCCTTCTTTCTCCTCTCTCTTGTCTTTCTCATTTTCTGTCCCTCTCTCCCCTCCCTCTCCTTTTTCTTCTTCTCCCTCCTTCTCCCTCCTCCACTCTTTCTCTTTCCCCCCCAATTTCTCTCTCCTCTCTTCCCTTGCTCCCTTCACCCTTTCTTCCCTCTCCCTTTCCCTTTCTCTCTCCTTGTTCTTACTTTCATTCCTCCCCTCTCATTCTCTCTCTTTCTCCTCTCTGTCATTATCTGTCCCTTCTCTTTCTTCCCCGTTTCCCTCCCTTTCTCCTCTCTCCTTTCCTCTCCCTCCTCTCTCTCCCCCCTTTTCCTTTCCCTCTTCACTCTTTCTCTCTCTCCCCTCTCCCTCTTTCTCTGCCCTCCTTCTCTCTTTCCCCCTTGCTCTCTTTTGTTCATGTGGTACAGCTTTCATGCTGTGTTTTGTGTGTTTCGAAGCCTGTTGAGAGTGAAGGTAACTCTGATGATTGGGGGGTAGCCCAATCTAGCTACCCTAGGGGAGCAAAAAGTATAAATCCAGTCCTGCCCATTGTGCTGTAGAGCAGGGGTCCCTAATCCCCAGTCCATGGCCATCTGAGCACGGAGATCAATGGTGGTCCGCAGCTCTGGCCAGTGCACCCCCCAGTGTGGTCAAAAGAAGGACCCCACTTGGGGGGTGCACCAGCCAGAGACGCAGGCTCAGGGTGGTGGCCAGGTTGTGACCTGCGGGTTCTGGCATTATGACACCACTCTGGGGGAAGTTTTTTAAGTGACACACGGCTCACCGCGCATGCGGTGAATCCATAGATTTAGTGGTCCATAGATTTAGTGGTCCGCGAAGCTTGGGGACCACTGCTGTAGAGAGCTTGGACTACAAGTGTGACCACCCACATCCATAATATACAATGCAATGAGACATGGGGGTTTATTTTATAGACAGCCATTCTAGTGTTCAGCCAACAATAGTGAAAACCACCAGCAGCTTTTACATAGAAAAAAAAAAAAAAAAAAAAAAAAAAATATATATATATATATATATATATATATATATATATATATATGATTGGGTGCTTGGGTACTTCTGTACAGGGCCGTGATCAGAAGAGCTTGACTTTGCAATGCTGGAACTTTTAGATTTATTAGAACGGGGCTTAGGAAGTTTACCTAGTATGGACTCCAGGAATTTCTAATGGTGGTCCTGGCCCTAGGCTTCTGCCTATGTTGGCTTCTGGATGATTGGGTTCTGCTGATGGTACTTGGAATAGTAGTCACTAAAAGTAGTCACCAAAACAGTGATTCCAAAGTAAACCTGGGGCACAAAAACAACAGCAGAAGTATTGGAATCAAAACCATTTGTGTGCCCTATGGCAATGCCAACAATGTCAACAACAACACCACGCAAAGGACATTTGTCACCAAGTTGTTGAGCTCATCCTTCCATTCCAAATTCCCTTTCAAAATTCTATTTAGATCCCCGAAGCCTCAATGATAAAACTTGAAAGCAAAACAATATTTTGGTTTGTGCTGGTTTATAATTGGGTAATTTGTGTTTCACCTTTAGGGACTAATTAAATGTAAAAATGAGAATGTGTTCTGGATTCCGTATTAATGAATGTGCCGCCGTTGGCTCTGTGGCCTCTTTATATTCACAGAAATGTTTAAATCATGTATAAGCCCCAAAGTAAGCAATTCCTGCGTGTCACCCAAAACAGTAATGTCGTGAAAAGAAATAAAAAGAAGAAACAAGATTTTCCACTGCCGGGCTGTGAAAGTGCCAACGTAATAGAGCCAATAAAGAAAACTGAGCTTGAGCTATAGTGTGACAGGACTGCCTAGGACAACAGGGCAAAGAGGCTGCACCTGAAAATTATCATTTACTGTCCATTCTGAGTCACTATTCCATGGACTTTTATGAATAATTTTAACAAATTACCTACCTAGAAGGAAAGTAAATGGAGCAGCATTGTCACCCTGGGTCTAGACAAGAATTTTCAGCAGATTATTTTAAGAAAACTGCAAAAAAAAAATGGAAATTTCCTTTGGGATTAGCCTGTGAGATTTTAGTGATTGGCCACATTCCAAGGGATCTTCAGGTATGTTGGCAAATGTTCCTATAGGAAGAAACCTGTTCTTATCCTGCTGTATCTGGCGGCCTATCTAAGTGAAAGAGGAGTCACCAGCTGGTCCTTCTGCTAGGTCATGAAGCCTATGAAATGTTCCCGGCTATAAAAAAACAGACTGGTTACGCATTCCCTAAAGCATGGCACAGTGGGTGGCACTCTTGCCTTGCAGCATTAGGGTCCTCTCCATATTGGTGTTAGTTTCTTCCTACATTCCAAAAACGTACTGGTGGGTCAACTGGCTTTCCATTAAAATTACCCATTGACTATATTAGGTGATTATGGAAGTGAGCTCCTCTGAAGAACACTTAGTGAAATGACTATGAACTCTTCACAGCACTACATGATATGTTAGTAATGTATAAATAAATGCTAATGATAGGGTTTGCAGGTGCCATTACTCATGAAATTCAATGCAGCCCACGCTGAGAATAGAGCCTATGAGGCCACCTCCAGCCTTTGTCAGCACTGGACATGCCAGAAACAAGATTACAAAGGAAATTGTGGAGGTGAGAAGTACAATTACCTCAGCTTCCCTTCAGGAAGACCTGTTTGTTTGCAGCAGGTTTCTGCTTCCTGATACAATGTAGCCCTGGGTCTCGATGTCACGCTAACATGAGAGCGACGTCTGCATCCTTTCGGTGACAAGTTCTAACAATCAGCATCCTCTTCATAGTAGTCAATCAGACCTACAGGCTCGTGAACTCCAGCCAGATGCACAAACATACACAGAGGAAAGCAGTTATGAAGTACTCAACAGTTCATTAAAAAAAATGAAAATAATATCGTTGGATCTATCTATCTATAGTCCACAACACATCTACAGCAACATTCTGACCATCACTAGAAAAAAACACATCATCATTGGAAGCCAGTCATACCACCACTAGAAATCAACCAGACCAACAATAGACACCAACCACATCAACACTAGGAGACAATCAGGACCACCACTAAAAGCAAACCAGAACCATTACTGGAAGCCAACCATGTCACCCCTAGACGTTTATCACACCACTACTAAAAGCCAACCAGACCATCAGTAGAAACCAACCACAACAACACTACGAGACAAACAGGACAACCACTAAAAGCTAACTAGAACCTACACGGGAAGCCAACCTTACCAAATCTAGAGGCCAATCAGACCACCACTTCTGTATAAAGTGACATTAGGATGTTAATGCAGACATCCTTCAAGATCAACCAGGACTAGAAACCAACTACACTATGACTAGAAGCCATCCTTAACCCTTAAAGCATTAGAAACTAACCTTACCACCACTAGAAGTCAACATTATCACCACTAGAAGCCACCACACAACCATTAAAAACCAACTACATCACAGGAAGCTAACCAGACCACCACTAGAAGTGAACCAAGTGAAGAACATTATCTATTCAACTAGTTGGGGGTGTGCTTGCGACCAAGTTCATCTACAGAGAAAATCAAAGACATGATCATGGGGTCCCATTCCAAATGGGTGTCTAAATCACAAAACTGGATCACATATCATTCAGCAGGTAAAAGAGTTCCCATATACAGTATGTATTTCAAGAATATGTATGGCTGCCCTCACACAGTTTTCCTTTAGGGCCCTAAACGGACTCCATTGTCACCTACTGCTGTGTAAAGTGGCATTAGCATGTTGGTGCAGATATTCAACAGAGCGAGTCCACCTTCTCACCTTCCAGAGCACCATGGCTCAGCTTTTGTTCCTATTCCCTCCCATGCATCATGATTGCTTCTGAAATGTGACGGGCAGCTCAATGACCAATGAGATGGGGAAGGGAGGACAAGCACTTCTTCTATAGTCCCTATTAGCTCTTCTAGGTTCCTATTAGATGTATGCATACTGCAGTTCCTGGAGCCCTATAAACTTTTTAAAGTAATATGTACGTAATAACAGGATGCCAACGCCAAGATGATAAAGGCATTTCACACACAGTAAGTAAATACAGGTGCACTTTAAGGCAAAACTGGTATATATTCCATCATTATAACTGAGCTCTGACCTTAGACTGAACACTGCCCTCATCATAGGAAAACAAAAGAGAAAGATGGCTACAATGCCTTCACCAGCCTTATCTGTGGAGCACAAGTTCAGGCCATGTGTTTTATGTTTAACTATGCAATTGAGTTACAGAGTTCAGGCAGAGTTCAGGGTGAGCTGGTCACACACAGCGGCATTCAGAATCTTTTTTTTTGTCCACAGGGGATGATTTTTCTTTCCCATTGTGTTTGTTTTCTGAATCAAAGGATGACAATGCCTTAGTTGTGAATGCAAGGCGAACATACAGGTATTACCAGGTAGATTGGCCAGGCTTTGGAAAAGAAGCGAGCCCAAGCCCTCTTTCTGCTGTTGAGGGGACTTTCCACCCCCATAGCCTATTAGTAGTGCCCACACTTTTCTGATCCTCATAACCCCTATGCACACACTATTACATTACAACAAAGCTGTACAAACTTTTATTGATCCCGCAAATCGATTGTTCACAGTCATTTTGGGTAACAGTTTTAGAAACGATGGCTGGACAGCCGGGTTTTTCAGCAGTCTCTTCTGTTATTTATATTTGAGAGGGGAGACGGGCAAGTTGGTGGCACCCTGCTGAAGGGACTTTTAAAGCCCCCATTAGCCATTTTGTTGTAATTAATTGTAATTATTTTGATTTACAGCCAAGACAAAAATATTTTATCTGTATGGATGGCATTGGCATAATTTGATCATTATCCAGATGGACAGTGATTGTACATGGCACACTCATATACTCAATATACAGTACATTGTACATCCATATTATTGACAGCAGTGACTGTAGAGCCTTGGACTAACTTTGACTGACATGGCCAACTTTACAACCAGTGAGGAGCACCTTTTGGTGGCTTTTTACTGACATTCCACTTTTTAGTTAGAATATTTTTAGTTGCTCCTTTAGTTTAGTGTTCTACCAGCATATGTTTGAAAAAAAAAGTCTTGATGAAGCTAAAGAATGTAGACCTTGACCTTGTACAAATGACCGTTTCTCAACCATTTTACTTTTTAATGGGGAAACTAATGAAATAAATTTCAGGTCTTGGTGAACTCTTGCTAAAAATAATCACAATAAATCTACAAGTACTTCTAATCTAGATTTTCAACCAAGGCAATTAGGAACAATTGTCACCCAACAAGAACAATCGCCACAACTATTAGCCACCCCCTTTGGTCGTCATTACTCCAGGACACACTGATGGTCATCATAGCTGTCCGTACTTTGGTGGTCAGTGGTGGGAATGCTTCTTATATTTGTGGTCAGTTTTTACAGAAAACTAACATATTACCAGTGGATACTTACAAACCTAAAAACCCAGAGACGTTTCCCATACCACTGGCTCTGCACAGTAGCAATTGTGCTGGTCGGACAAAAGATCAATGCACCTATGCTCACTATTCAAGGAGCCCCCAGGAAACTTCTTGAGGAACCCTAGGTAAAAGCTTATTTAGGAAATTGGGTTGATATTGGCCAATAAAGGACCCTCATGTTATGTGCAGCTCCCCTCCCCACCTTTGCTGAAATAATTAATGGGATGGCTAAGCATCTAAATAGTAATGTACTATAAGCATTGTGATTATTTTATTGTTGGTTTGAGAATATATATATAATGCACATATCAGTAATTGAGTTGATGTGATTTTATAGATCTACTGACACTGATTATTCTCTGAAAAAGTGCATTGAGAAGTGGACTGAAACATATTAAAGGTTTGCAGCAAATGCATTGGTTTTGCATTGAGCAGTAGGTCTTGAGGCTGTCAGGCAGCCTTTATCAAGCTTTTTAACCACAAGGATCCCTAGAAATAATGTTTACATATAGGTAAACTGATGCTAACACCAATTCATGGGGGTTTAAAAGAAGCAATGTACCTTAAATTGGTGGTTAGTGAGAAAAATCCCCCTTACAAAAACTAAAAATGTCATTGGTGTCATACTGCCAGTTCTTTAAAGTGACATTGGTCCCAGAGCTATGCAGGCATCATGATATTGGAGGTCAATCAACTAAAGCTCACGGAACCCCTCTAACCCTTTGGAGCAGCATTTCTTTTAACATAGGAGAACCCTTAAAATAACTTTCAGGTCTTCAGGAAATCTCTGCTATGATCATTAAATTCATAGCCCACACTATATTGGTGTGGTGATCAGATGGAAGAATGTCTCTTACATTGCTGACCATTGGGAAGAATGTCACCCTTACAGCCAAAAAAGATCATTGGTGCCAGGTAAACTGACCTGAGTGGCACAAGTTCCTAATTTCTCAAGGAACCCCAGCAACCTCTGGCTGAGAAGCACTACCAGGGGATCCCTGGGGAACCTGATAGACTGCCATAGATATGGGTGCTCTGGGATGACATACAATGCACTGCAGGGGGATCAACAATGTTACTACAGATACAATATTTGTGCACAATGTAAAAGAGGATTCCTACTAAAGCACACCATTTCATTCATTGTGATTTTTGTAATGTCTGTAATGTGAACAGGAATAAAAGTCTTTAGAATTTAAATTATCATGTTTTCACTATTTATCTTAGGGGTATGCCTGAAGCTAAATTTAATTGGGTACACTGTACAGTTTTTGTAACTCCAGTCCAATAACATGATCTGATTGGGGCTACTTAATGAAAAATATCTCTAAAAATGTCTTGTTAACATTGGTGTTCAGAGTTGTTTTCAAGCTCCCCCAGGAATTAAATCTACATATATATCCTATATACATCATTAAAATCACAATCAATTTTTAAATGTTGATGCAATTTAAAAAATATTTTTCAATGTTTTTAAATTGAAGCTTCAAAATATTGCCTGGTGATCCTGCATAAACAGTCTGGATTTCCCTATTATACGATGATAACACTTCATGTTCCAGTCCCCCAACTGTTCTCTTGCATTGTGACTCTATCACATGCGCCTCCCATGGTCACTACCAATGTCTATTTCAATCTCATTTCACAGACATGGTCCTTAGTTGTCACCTTCAGGAATTTCACACTGAGAATTGTCATACAGAGGTGAATGTCAGGAGCTGCAACAAAGCTGTAGAAGTTCAGCAGAACTGGGAAGTAGGAATAAGAGAAAAATGCCATTGCTTAATATTTTACAGTCTGTGCCACCCGCAGTTCAGATCATGTTTTGCAGAATGATGGAGCAAAGTGTTCATGTAGCACAGAGTTTAAATGGAGTTCAGGAAAATTTAAAGGCAATTGTGGTATCAGATTTTTCAATGCTTGGTTATCTGTAAGCAGCTTCTTAGCCATACATATTTTATACATTAGACTTTTCCGGCACCACCTAATAAACCAATTTCTTTAAATCTGTGCAACACATTTTGTGAAACAATAGGACGAGTATGTGAAATTGTATCAAATTAGTCCCATTTGCATTTCGACGTGTTAGCAGGTTTCGCTTCTTCAGGAAAATTGAAGGACATCAAAAAATATTGGGTACAGGTAGTCCCCGGGTTACATACAAGATAGGGACTGCAGGTCTGTTCTTAAATTGAATTTGTATGTAAGTCGGAACAGGTACATTAATATAGTAAATGCAATTAGGACAAATGTTTGTCTCAACATATTTTTAGGCAGTGTGGTGTCAGTTACTGTGTAAAACCCTCACTGTGAGTTAATCACAAACAAAGCAAAAAAAACATTAACATAAACTTTTGGAGCAAACTGTGCTTTGTTATGCAAGAAGAAACAACTGCAGAGTTTAATTAAAGAGTTACAAGATGTTGCAGATCAGCTCAGCTCTTAAGATTACCCACAACCTCAGCTGTGTTTAGCAAAAGATTTCTTCTGCAAGTCATGCAAATCGCCCCCTCCAAGCCTCCGTCCTGCACACGAGGGAGCAGGACGCCCTGTTCGTATCTAGGAGTGGCCCATATGTTGGATGTCCTTAACCAAGGGACTACCTGTATATCATCCAACTGAAACCAATTGGGATTACCCAATCCTTTCAATTTAGCATAGGTAGGACTTGGGATCAAAGTCACAGAATACTGTTAAACTTCACATAAGCAACATGAATCTCTTGTGGTTGGTGCATTGTGATGGGGAAAAAGAGACTTGGGATATACTCCTTCCAAGTTTTTTTTTAATATTCTGTCATATATTTCAATTCCTTTCTCCTCCTGTGTATATCTGCTCCCTAATGCTGGCTGTCTCTGCAGATCTGTGAAACGCGTTGAAATGCAAGTGGGACTAATTTGATACAGTTTCATGTACCCAACCAATTGTTTGACAATATGTGTTGTACATTTCATGTATTTTAATGTCAAATAAGTGAAGGTTTTAACAATCATTTGAGGTTTATAGAAATTGGTTTAATATGTGGTGCCAGAAAACTTTTTTTGATTAAATATATATAGTTTAAAATGGTTGGATGTGGCCATACACACACTATAGTTTTTCAGCATAAAAAACTGTTGAAATTACCCTTTCTAGCCATGACTAATGTAAACATTTTCATAAGATTATGGGTGATTTTAAACAAAAGGGGCCCTGGGCAAATATATAATAGGGGGCCCCAAATGCACAGCATTCCAACTCCCTGCACCCATTCTGTCCTGGAGAAGGTGGTGGTCCTGGGTGATTGCACAGTTTGTTCCACTCTAGCCCTGCATATGATTTATATACTCTAAAGTTCTATATAAATAAAAAATATAGAAATAATAATAAGTCAGTTGACTGCTTAGCCTTTGGATGCTGGGCTCTGTAGTGTACCCACAGGATGCCCACATCATTTTTTATGATCAGCAATCTTCTCTCTAGGTAAGCAGTGGCAATCAGGCAGCAAATACACATTACAATAAGGTGATTTCAGAATCATTCAGCCTGTCTCATGGCTCACTGAGCTATGAAGAATGACTGGAGATGGAGCGGGGCTTTGGGTTGCCGAGCTCTTATCACAAAGGAAACCAAGCGAAGGTTATGATTAGACTCCAAAATCCTCATCACGGTGAGCCTGACTCATAAGGGGCTCATATTGCTGAAGCCGCCATCTCCATCTCTGCTTATAACTAACAGAGTTCAATTTGTTTTTTTAATACCTGTAGCTTTAGTATGAAATGTTGGATTTTTAAGGTATTTCTTATACCTTAAAAAAATCGATCTTTCTTTGTAAAGTGAGATTGGATTGTTGTAGCGTAGACTGATACACTGCATGATAGCTTTAAAGTGCACCTTTCAGTTACTTTGCAAATCTGCATGAAACCATGCCTGGCGTGCCACAATGTACAGCCCCAGTATCATTTTGCAGCTTTTTGCTCTGATCTGTAGACTTTGCCTAGGCTGGAATAATGTCATTAGTCTGCTGCAAGCAGGATGAAGCCTTTTCTTAGTCTTCTCTTCTTCAGTGATCAGAATGGAACATGGTACCTTTGTAGAAAGTCACAAGACTAATCAAAAAGATGTCAAAAGAGTAGGGACCCTTTGGAGGGATGAGATTGTAATGTAATCCATCCTTTCGCATTTTATCATTTTGGTATATGGTGATCAGTAGGGATAAGCGAAAATGCCTCTGACTATCTGGCGAAAATTTCCTTGAAATTCAAATGGTTCAGCGAAATTTCAGCAAACCAATTTTGCGAAACCATTGAAACTCCAACCATTGAGTAAATTAAAACAGGAGGATTCCTAGAGCTGCATTCAGCGCAGCAAATCTTCCTGTTTGAGCAATCCCCAGGCACTAGAGGTTAATTAACCTCTAGTGCCTCGGGGATCGTACACGCAAGATGCCTTTGAAGGAGAAACTCCTGACATTATAATATAAATATCTCTTACAAATGATACATTTGTTACAGATATAAATGTATCATTTTTAAGGGATACTTATATGTCAGGAGGTTCTCCTGTGCTGGGCATCCTCTCAATGATTGCAGCTGTAGCTGCATTCGTTGAGAAGAATGTGCGATCTCCGGGGCACTACAGGTTTATTAACCTCTAGTGCCCGGGGATTGCAGAGGATTCCCAGGGCTGCGTGATGCAGCCCTGGAAATCCTCCTGTTCAGCGAGAGCTCGACCTCTTGGCGAATCAAAAGGCCATTGTTGCTTACATTTTTGTCCCGATTCACCACGAGATCGAAGTTAATATTCTCGCTCGATTATCCCTAGTGTTCAGTAGCTTGCTGTATAAAATCAGCTTCTCTGGTGACTATGTCTGACAGCTTTTTTGGGTAACTTGCATAGAAATCCACAGGTTGCTTTGAGCCATGAGCATTGCTCATTTTACAAGGCGCTTGTGCTCACACAAAATTTAGTAATAGTCCAGACACAACTGATTGGTCAGAAAGAGTTTCTTTAATGTATTTTTTGAACCGCCGCATGTCTAACCACTCTTCACTTGGTGACAGATCAAAGTGCAACTCTTGGCGATGCATCAAATCGATTGGCCAGATTTTCATGAAAACCAGTCATTAAAGCTCACACTCCACTTGAATCAGCGGGGCACATGTTTGCTGCGGGTGTATAAAATTCTTGAAGGCTTACAGTGCATCTCCAGAGTATCAAACACAAATGAACAAAAAAACAAGCTCAGATCTGAGGAGTTGAAGGAGAGCCCAGATACTCACAAATAATAGAATGCAGGATTGATTAAAGACAAAATTTCATGATTGAATGATGTAGGACATCAATGCTGCCCTTAAAGTGAATGCACAGTGGTTTTGTACATTTTTCTTATTGTAGTCAGTAGAGAAGAGTTTTCTTACGTAGGCGAACCATGGAGAAATGTTCCCTTAGATTGAAGGTCAGTGAAGAAATGTCCCCTTACATTGGTGGTCAGTGGAGAATTGTCCCCTAACATTGGTGGTCAGAGAGGAAATGTCTTCTTACACTGGTGGTCAGTGAAGAAGGGTCTCCTTGCACTAGTGGTCAGTGGTGAAGGACCTTCCTACATATATGGATAGTGAAGAAGGGTTTTCATGACATTCAGTGGTGATGGACCTCCTTTCATTGATGATTAATGAGGAAGGTCACCTTACATAGGTGTTTAGTTAAGAAGAAGCTTTTTATATTGGAGGTCAGTGGAGAAATGTCCCCTTCATAGTTGGCCAGTGGTGAAGAACCTCCATACATAAATAGTTAGTGAAGAAGGGTACCCTTTCATTGAAGAAGTGTCAGTGGAGAAATGCATTATTCATAGGTGATCAGTGGTCAGAAAAGCTTTCTTGACATAGTCAGTCAGTTGTCAAGGGCCTCCTTTCATGGCTGGTTAGCGGAGAGGGCCACCCTACATTAGTGGTTAGAGTTGGAGGTCAGTAGAGAAATCTCTTCTTACATTGGTGATCAGTGGAAAAGAGTTTTCTTGACATAGTTAGTGGTGATGGACCTTCTTGTCTTCCATACATAGGTGGCCAGTGGTAAAGGACCTCCTTACATATATGGTTAGTGAAGAAGGGCCTCCTTACATATTTAGAGAAGAGTTACAGTGGAGAACAGTTTTCTTGACATAGTAAGTCAGTGGCGATATACCTCCTTTCTTAGATGGTTAGTGTAGAAGGCCACCTTAAATAGGTGGTCAGTGAAGAAGGGTGTTTTTACATTGGAGGTCAGTAGAGAAATATCCCATTCATAGGTGGTCAGTGGAGAAGAGCTTCCATACCTAGGTGTTCAGTGGTGATGGACCTCTATTAATGGATAGTCAGTGTAGAAATGTCCCCTAACTTTGGTGATCTAAGGTGAAATATCCTTTACATAGTTGTTCAAATGTTATGAGCCTCCTTACATTGGTGGTCAACGAAATATTTTTCTTCAGTGGAGAAGGGCCTACTTACATTGCTGGTTAGTGGAGAAATGTTGCCCTATATAGGTAGTCAGTGAAGAAGGGCCTCTTTGGATTGGTGGCCAATAGAAAAATGCCCCTTACACTGGTAACCAGTGGATAAAGAGCCCTTTACAAATTAGTCAGTGGTGATCCCTAATTAGGACACTTTTTAGCTGCCCTTCTTAACACCTCTTTATTGGTACCAATGAAAAAGTGTCCCTATAAGTTATTGGTAGGTGAGAAAAGACCCTTTTTTATCAGTAACCAGCAGAGAAGAGTCTATTTACCTTGGTGGCGATTTCAGAATTGTCCCATTTATATTGGTGGTAAATGTAGAAGAATCACTGTAAAAAAGGTGCCTGCGAAGAAGTAGTCCCCTAACAATTGTGGTCTATGGCTTGATGTCCTCTTACATTAATTGTCTGTGGCATGGTATCTCCTTACATGGGTGCCAATGGAGGTGCCCCTATACATTACTGCCAGTGGGGAAGTTTTTACTTACATTGGTTGTTGGTGAAGAAGTATCTCAGTGAAAAATTGCCCTATGGTTAAGGACTTCATTATTTTTGTGGTCAAAGGAGAAAGACCCTGTACATTGGTAGTCAGTGCCAAACACTCTCTTATTTGTGGTCATTACAGAAGCCCCCTACAATTGTAGTAAGTAGGAGAAGTGCCCAACTAAATTGATGGTCAGTAGAGAAGGATTCCTTCCCACTTGGTGGTCAGTAGAAATATCCCTATCAATGGTGGTCAGTAAAAATACCCCTATCCAATGGTGATCAGTAGAAATATCCCTATCAATGGTGGTCAGTAGAAAAGTCCCCGTCACTGGTAGTCAATAGCGAAGGATCCCTTTTACATTGGTGAATTGTGTGCAAAGCCCCCCACATTGGTGATCAATGAAAGAGCCTCTACAGCTTCAGATCCCAAACAAGAATACAGTCAGAGGTCACAACTCTTGATCTGCATACTTTGTCACAGGGTCAAAAGTCTTGAAGCCACACATTTAATATTTCAAATGGAAGTTAACTTTAAAAGAAGTTGATGCTTTCAGAAGGAGACTGGCAATGGCAACCTTCATTTTTCTCCCCATACAAGTTTTCTTTATGTGAGCTCTAGGTTATGCACTCAGGTTGTTAGATTAAACTTCAAAGTATTTTTTGCATTCTGTTTCTAGTAGAAATGAGTCATTTTCATGTGAAAAGGCAGGAAGCATGACTACTAACTCCATCTACCCCTCCTCCCTTTTTTCTTTTTTTGTTACTTTTGGAAAAATACATTTGCTGCTAAAATGCATTTTTCCCAAACTGAAAAGGTTTTTGTCCTTGAGAATTATTTTGTAAAGGGTATCAATTCACCTACAAATAAAACAGTGAAGACGGGTTTGTAATTTTCATTGTGGAGAGAAGGTTGAATCAGGAACATAATGTTGCAAAAACTAAAATTTGGGCAAAAATATTTTAAATAAAGAGAAATTTTTTTTTTGAATTGTCCAGTAGTAAAAGGCGTGTTTGTGTGGAGCAGAATGCAGCCCAGGGCTTCAGTCAAGGGTAACAGAGGAACCTTGTCTGCTGCACTGCCCTAAAGGTTTAGTGTGGCCCACTAACCTCCATTCAGAGGATGCACAGTGCCCTCCAATGTCTGGATGTCCCACACAGGGCTGGCCTAGTTTGCAGTGATTAAACAACCTAACAAAGCCTGTGGGGGTCTTGTCTCCATGGGAAGTCCCTAATTGATTTTACAGAGTGCTCAGCTGGAACATTGAGTGACAGGATGGGAGATGAGGGTCCATATCCTCCCCTCCCCCAATTTATTATCAGACATTTTTATTGAACTAGCTTGGCTGGCAGCAGTAGCCCCGGGCTGCCTGTAGCCTCCTAAAAAGCCTCCAATGCACAGTGTGGGAATGCCGGACCTGAGAAATGTCAGAGCTGCGTAATGGAGCAAATTATTTTAGGAGACATTTATAAAGTTCTTGTGAAGTCAAAACTTTTTTTTTTACAATTGATGGATAGAGTAGGGGATGATAAACTGCTGGAATTTCTTTTCTTGGAAAGAGTGGAGAAGGGGAGTGTATGGGGTGCAGTGAAGGAAAATAATATAGGTGGCAGATTTTTTTGCTGGGGACAAATGTTCATTATCATCTCAGGCAAAACACCAGCACAAGCAACTGCTGTTTACTAATGGGGAAGATGCAACATGGCGCCTCCCACTGGCACAGCACTTATTCATTGTGCTAACAATGATTTCTATTGACAATTACTGTACATTTTGTAAGCCATAACATACCATACTATTTATTCTTGATATAAATACTTCAATATTTGTTTTAAAACAGAAATACTTACCAGTATCTACCTCTCCTGAGGAAGCTCTATCGGTGAAACGCGTCGGGCGGCGAGACAACTTCAGCTCCGACCTTATTTCCGCTTTTTTTTCTAGCGCATCTCTACTATTGTCCACCCAGGAACTGGATTACAGGACAACAATAGGAGTACTTTGTATAGCACCCCTAATGGGCAGCTAAAAAATATTCTTTAATGGATGAAACAATGTTTTATGTCTAACATAAGAAAGGAAGAAATGTTTATTTTTTTTATTTGCCAGAAAAAAACTTTTGCTTTCTTCTTTTTATTTATCAGCTTTAGTTGATTAACACCAAGGGGTTGGCACAAGACAGTCTCTGTAGGGAAGGAAACCTCCACCAAACCCACTGCTAGATTTACTTATTAGTGCCCTCTGTAGGCTGTGCTGTATGTTACATATTTTTGAGTTTTGCACATAGATGAGGAGTATGTAACACACAGCAAAAAGTGTTCCAGTGTATTTAATGTACAGCACAGCATATATAGTGCAGGGTTCAGGAATATGCTCTCTGCACCCACCCCTTGAGGCCACGATTCCTCCCTATTGTAATCCCACCCCACTCTATTCATATTTTACCTGCTTAACTGTCTATCTGCTGCAAAAATACCCAATCAGACCTCAGGACAATACCCAGGTCATTGGCTCTGCACCATTCTGGTTCTGAGATCTGCACAATGAAATTACCACTATGCTGGTGCAGGGAGGTCAATGACCCATGGCACCAACCAGGATAACTCTGGGCACGTGCCATAGATACCCAAGCCTGGTGTCATTGGCTGCACTGGTTAGGCAATTAAAAAAAAGCCGTAGATAGGACAGGACACTAGAATTATGCAAGCACAGGAAGATCAAGAAGGATCAATACTGCTCTTGAAGCCCCAACATTGGCCCACCCGGTTTCATTTATTAGGCTGTGTTCTGTCTGGTGGTGGGGTTGGGGTGCTGTTACCACCTCCTCATGGCAGTGAACCTCTGCCTTGGGGGGGTTTGTCGTATTTAAATTCCACTGGTAACCCATAGAAAATGAATAGGGGCAGCAATAAGCAGTTTATTACTACTCACTGCCCCCCACTGTCGAAGTGTTCTTTAAGAACTGGCACTGAGATGAGTGACCGGGCAGCTGGCAAAGTGCCGGCCTCCAAGAGCCACACAACATTGCTTGATCCATCTGCAGATCCTAACCTGCTCTTAAGGATGTAGGGGGCAGATAAATGTTCCTGTAAGACTGTAAGAGCATTTAACATTTTATAAATGTTATTCCTGTTGTGTAGACATTCAAAGGCCATGAGACTACTGCTGAGTGCCACCATCCTGGATATAATGTTGGCAGCCCCAACGGATCCATAATATCCCCCCTTTGCTCCTCCCTGGTTGACATGTTGAAGGCTATGTAGGAAGGTAAGAAGAGGGTTGGAGGAGCTGGCCTGGCACAGACAGTTATTAGCCACTCTTAAAAGATGAGGGCTGTGGCATGCAAGGGGGTGGCTATGCTAAGAAATGACTTCTAATGGAATTCTCAAATTGTCTTGCAAGTTCAGCAAATTGCAAGCAAAGAAATAATAATATTGTACCAAAAGACCATACCATAAATGTAATAAAAAATAGAATAAAGAGGTGCTGCAAGTAGCCATTTGAAATTATTGATTTTCCAAGGTTTTACCTTTCTTTTTAAGGCTGGCGACATGGACTCTTTAGGGTTAGGAAAATTGTTAGATATAGATTACAGGTCACAGTCATGGGCATAGTCAAAGTGTATGGGTAAGTCCACTTTTGTCTTTGGTACTAAGCTCTAAAATGTGCCAGGCCTTTGATGCCAGAGCCATTCACTCATAAATAGTGACTTCTACATTTCCAATTAATATCCATTGTTTTAATTTCTTTATTCGGTATGCAGCCTGGAAACATCAATGGGACAAAAGTGTCAGAAATATCTCTCATAACCTTGGCAACACCTACAAACAAGACATTGGTCATTTTTATTTCATTCTGCATTGTGATGTCTTTATTCTCTGCACCAACCGGTTTACGCTCTACCGCTAGTGCTTTGAAATCAAAAGAAAAGGACTTTTTTATTCCGTTCAATTCATTTATTAAAAAATACGTTTTCAGTTCTTTGGATTCTTCTCTGTCAAAACCATTAAATGAATCCATTCTGTCTTCAGCCGAGTCATAATTGTTGTTCAGATGTGACGCGGAGCCCATTCTGCCTCCTGCTAGGGGCACATTGTACGGAGATGAGGGCCCAGCCACAGCAGAATGTACAAACCATGATATTCTGTCATCGCTGGCTCATGAAGAGAACAAGATCGGGGGTTGCTGAATGGAATCTAACAATCTGTATGGCAGCATGCAAGCCAAACCAAAGCTAAAAGACCACTGCACCAGGATTTATTATTATTTATTTTTATCATTAATAATATTATACTTCCTATTGATGTAATCTATCATTGTATTTTTTATTATGTTATTTAAAATAGCACTAACATAAAGTCATAATAGCAGAGGGTCACTACATGGTCCTCAAAGCTTACAATCTAATATCCAAATATCCAAACCACAGTCATAGTTCCTTTCTTGATTGATTATAACTGATAAATTGATCAGGAAAGTTGTTAGATGCACAAGCACGATGAGCCATACACAGCTAGCAGTGCCGATGTTCCTCTTGATTTTCATTCGATAGCCAATTGTAGAGGCAGCAAAACAATAAACATTCACTGATCAGTTTTTGATTTCCAGATCAAACATACATCTAATAGTATATTATTTTGTATTATTATTACTATTATTAATAATAATAATAATAATATTAATAAACAGGATAAAGTGCAAACATATTACGCAGCGCTGTACATTAAATAGGTGTTGCAAATGACAGACATATACAGACAATGACAGAGAAGGAGGGGAGGTCCCTGCCCCAAAGAGCTTACAATCTAGGAGGTGGGGCAATAAAGCAAATTGGGGGGAAAAAGTATGTTTCTGGGATGCAGTAGAAAAATACATGGGAGAACATGCAAACTCCATGTACGAGATCATTTAGAACAAAGGATAAAAGAAAGAGGTTTCAGCTCCGGATTATTAGTGAAAAAATGTATTAGTATTAGTACATTATTGGTTTCATACATAAATATGGTACATAAATCATTACACATATATCCAGTCTAGTTCAATATTCATCAGACTGGAGTATATTTACTAGACACAGTAGTTCTAGCTATTTGAAAACAAGTAGTCGTATTTATAATTGTCTTTATTCAAACTCGACGCGTTTCGTCTCACTAGGCTTCCTCAGGGGAGTATGGGCTAAAGGATTGTATGATATTCATACAGTTGGTTGTACAAATGAATGGTCACCTTTGTTTTAGGTGTGTAGATGAAGTAAATCACAGCAATCATGCCAGTAGTTGTAGTTATTATGAATATCGGCACATAGAAACAGAGCACTACTTAATCCTCATGTGTGTTTGGTAGGTATATATTCCTTTTGGCGGAGGAGCTGTGGTGGCGAATATTTTGAATGCTAAAAGCACCTGTGTCCGGTTCGGATGAGCGTTTTGTATATCTCTTGCATGTGGATATCGATAAGAATTCCCAGCCATGTGTTCAGACATAGGGATGAGCGAGCGAGATTTTAAAACTCAATCTTGTGACGAATTTGGCCGTTCTCGCTTACCAAAATTGTAAGCCAGAACGGCTGGTGATCAGCTCAGTGTGCGATCCCTGGCACTAGAGGTTAAATGGGGACAAGTCTCCGCATTCAAAACCCCTAGTGCTTTCTGATTGGCTCAGGAAAGGAAAATCCTAATGACACTCAAGCGTCATCAGGATTTTCCTTTTCTTAACGGGGGATTGCCGGGGATCGCACACAGAAGGATTCCCAGGGCTGCATGAATGAATGCTGCCCTGGGAATCCTCCTGTAATGATTTCCTGGAACTTTTCGGTTCGCCGAAATTTTACGGACCCATCGGATGTTCGAGGTAGTTTTCACTCATCCCTATTCAGACAGCGTTCTGCTGTGGATTAAGTGGTGCTCTCTTTTTTCTACGTGCTGATATTCATAATATTCATAATAACCTCATCTACTGGCATCTCATCATTGTGGTGATTTACTTCATCTACACACACCTAAAACAAAGGTGCCCATTCATATGTATAACCAACTGGAAGAATACTGTACAGTCCTCAAGCCCATACTCCCCTGAGGAAGCCTAGTGACGTGAAACGTGTCGGATTGCATAAAGACTTATACCGTTACTTGTTTTTAAATAGCTAGAACTACTGTGTCCAGTGAATATACTCCAGTCTGGTGAATATTGAACTAGACTGGATATATGTGTAATGATCTATGTACCATAATTATTTATGAAACCAATAATGTGCTAATACATAATAATTTTTTTACTAATATTCTGGAGCTGAAACCTCTTTCTTTTGTCCTTTGCTCTATATTTGGAATATTTAAAGAGGTGGCTTTGACCTACAACTTGAGGGAAAATAACTTTTTAATCCTACGATTATGCATGTAGATACATGGTCCAGGTTCTAAAGTGCTGTTACAAGACTTTTATCCTCTGATTAACATAATGGTATCATCACAGTCCTGGAATAGATGGTGACCAGGGGTGTAGTGGGACGGGCTCTCGTGGACACACCGTGCCCTCACTTTTTTCGGGATCCTCTATAGGTTCTCCCTGCGCACTCGCCATGGATAGCCTTCACTATTACCATGCCCCCTCTTCTTTTTTTACGACTACACCTCTTATGGTGACCCTGGATGGTGCCAGAAGCAAAGATTGATTCATCCTTCTAGCATAGTGTTTCGCAACCAGGGTTCCTCCAGAGGTTGCTGGGGGATTCCAATTTTGATTAGATTTTAGCAGAAATCTGATTGGATAGTGATTGGGCCCGGTATGTAGAGTAACTGAACAGGTTAATGCATGTCCCCAGGCACAGAATGTTGTTTAAAGAGGGATTCTGGTACACAGAATGCTCCGAGACGGCTTCCTGCAGGGTCTCTCCTCTCCGGCCACCTCCGAGGCCTTGTTTGCAAAGCCCTCGAGACTGTTTAGAGAACAGCTTTGGGTCGACATTGTACATGAAAGTTGATGTTGCCATGGGAACCAGACAAGAAAAATAAAAGTGCGAGGCGGAGGGAGAGTTTGGCAGGGCCACAAAAAAAAAAATCGCCCATTTCTATGGCTGCAGAGAATTGTGCACCTTGCCTCGTTCACACGGTCTCTGTGTGGTGAAAACTGAGGATGACCATAGCGCTTTGTCTATTATATTATGTCAATGTAGAGGTGGTGGGGCAATAATTATAAAAGTGGTGCTGCCCCTTTAATAAATGAATTACATTTTGATACATTGTTGCATTAATGTTTCTTTGACTGATACAAAATAATGCTTGGCCCACTATTGGCTAAACAAGAATCCTTATTGGTCTGTGAAAGTATCGCTCAAAAGGCTGGACCAATAGCAAGGCTTGGGTATAATAAATCTAATTTATTACTGGATGATATTGAGGGACCTATAATTAAATAAAAATTGTGCATTAATAATAATAAATTCTCTAAAATACAAAAATCTGATCACCACTTGCAATGTCACACATATAAAAGGACGATCAGATTTCGTATGGGGGCGATTGGTGCTTTGATCGCCCTTCCATTTTCAACGCCATGGAGTGCCTAATCCTCATATTAGTAAGTGACATACAAGGCCCATTTACTTCTATTGCGCTACTTTAAAACTGGCGACCAAGATGATAATGTGACCAAACGTCAAATCCAAAATGCTACACAGGAACACAATGGGGTGACAGTTATCAGAGTCTCAGGGTGACAGGGTCTCTTTAAAGAGGGACAGTCATAGAACAAGAAAAGCACAGGGCTAATGAATGGTTGGCATAATCAATTAATTCTCCATAACGCTCCATAGTTTTACCTATAGCAGGAGCATTATGTCAGGTGCATACACTGTAGCGCCTTTTACTCACTACAGAGAATTTAGGACAAAATACAGAAAGGCTGTCAGTTCACAAGGGGCCCCTCGGCAGCCTAAACAACGACCACAATAGAAAGGCGCCGCGACGTAAAGACTGACATTTTGGTTGTCTATGAAAGAGTGAGCGACAATAGGGGGCATTATGAAAAGCAGGGAAATAGGAAGGAGAGTTCCTAGCTGCCAGATATTGGGTGATCTGGGGTCACCGAATTAATCCGCATAAGAAAAACACAGGAAATTTGATTGTGTCATGTGGCGCTTATTAAATAAGACAGCCTTCGGAGGCCGTTAACCCCTCGGTGGTCAGAAGGATTAATGGGGACCTGTGATATGCCCATTGGCCAATTACCAGGCATTGAGACAATGAAGAGAGTCCCAAACCCTGTTAATTGGTCAGATCACAGCATTGTGGCCTTTATAGGAAAATTACAACTTAGTTTAATATAAAAAAAATGACCTATGTATTTGAATTTGCAGCCTTTATTGTTCTAAAAACTTTTGCAATACAATATGGCAACCTGTAGGCTCACTGATTTTCTTTTATGTCTGCACCAAGTTACATTTTAGGCATCCCCTGCAATGGGAAATTGAGTTTTGATGAGTAAGGCTTAACTACTTGGAGTCACTGCAGCATTCCTTGAGAGCTCCCCCTGGTGGTGATAATGAATCTGACCCACCCAATCAGAAATCAGCTTGGAAGGGATAACACCCGGTTAACAATATTGAAGGGAAACAGAGGAACATGCAACAAAGTTTGTTAAAATCTTTGCAATGTCTGTAGAGCACTCAGAACCCATTTAAGTGGAGTTATATTTTAAATGACCCCCCCAGGCACATGAAGGGTAGGTATAAGTGGCTCTCATGGCCAGCATGTAAGTGAACCCGTTGCTTTGCCCTACTTGTTTTCTGTATTGTGTTTGGTCTTATTATCATCATGGTCACACGACAGTAAGAATCTGCAAAACATGCCAAACAGCTTTATTAAAGGTTATATTGGTCTTTTCGCTCCAGAAGGGTTTAAAGGGTTAAATTGATCCTTTTTCCTTGTAGCCGAGGTTGATTCAATTGTCTTGCAGCCAATTTATTATGAAATTGCCATTTGTAATAATAACTGTCCAATGGGTCCCCTCCTCTAGAATTTGAAACTGACCTTAAAGAGACCCTGTCACCGCAAGTATCTGAAATGCTTACTTTTAGCATGTTTTCCTTATGAGTAATTTTGCATTTATTTGCCATGTAACTCTAGAAAATATAACAGTTCTGGGAAGAGTCAGTTTCTTAGCACAGTCCCCTCCTCCCTTGAACATAATAGCCTGTCCTCTTCTGGAGGCATCTAATTACCGTCTGTGCTGGACCAGCTCCTCCGTCCTTCCTCCCTTTTATGTAGCCAAAGTGAAGGGGAATTCTAGGGCTGCTGATGGCTACGTAAAGGAAGATCGGACGTATATACTATGCCTATAAAGGCACATGGTGAGATTTGTTGAAATATTCTGATGACAGGGTTTCTTTAAAGAGACCTTGCCCATTTAAGGTAAATGACACACCCTTCACCCCCCCATCACCATATAATATATTTTAGCAGATTTTTGTTCCTCTGATCCATAAGGAATACCTGACACTTTGGGGGTTATCAACTTTTGCATGTGATTGGCTCCTCAGAGGCAGTGTCTGAACCTAGCAGCCAATCACCTAAGCACTGTCACATGACTTGGAAGATGATGTCACCACTTCCCAACAGGAGGAGCAAGGAGAGAAACTCACCAATGCAATACATGTCCATTGGCAAAGTGGCATTATGGTTCTCCTAAGAATAAATGACTCCGCGTGTCAGTAACGCTTGCTGAATATATTACCGAAATAATATAAAAGGGCCTTCTTATAGGTTTGCAGTCATTTTGTGTCATTCTCTTCTGTTACCCGAAGATCTCAACGACATCCTTACAAGTGAACCTGCTTCTGTTTTTTAAATGGGACAGCTGTTTTCCAGTCCCATCAATGTCTAGAGAGCTGATTCCTTACAACTTTTTGCTTCAGAACCAGAAGGGGGCGCAAGTTAACTGATTTTCCACTGCTGATTACCCAGCAACAGGAAAAATTAGCATCACTTCCAGGTATTTATTACCTTGTGCAGAGATCATAGTACCGCCCCTGGCTATGTCTTCATTTGCTTTTCTCTCCAGGAAGACAGAGCCATCTTTGTTCTGGTATCATCCAGGATCCCCACCTACTTCCTGGATTGATATCAGCTCATAGACACATCCCTGTAGATCCTGGTTACTACGCATTCTCTGGATGTGTTTACAAATGTCTTCAGGCCTCTCATCACAGGGCCCATTCACTGGGTGGCCCCATGTAATACAGTAACACATGATAACATGCATTCCAGGCATTTGTGTAATTCTATGGCGTTCATTCCAAAAGGCACCCCAATGCAATGCAGATCACTGCTTGCAATGGGGCATGCGCTTTTTTTATGTGCTCCCCCAATGCAATGCACAAGACCGCACCCCCTGCACTTGGTAATGCATGCAAATCCTTGCAGCAGATACACATAAAATGGATAACTGGATGAAACTTCCACACCCAACATTCGCATAAGTTAAAGTGGGACTTTCACATAAAAAATGCACTTTTGTTTACCGGTGAAAAGCCTGATCTATGCACAAAGTCTGGCAATGTCTCAGCTTCCCTTTTCTTTCTGGCACTCAATGAAATGCGGAGCCCCGCCATCTTCTTTCTTCTGGGTTAAGCCTCCCATCATCCGATCTTGCACTGCATAGGCACAAAAGTGATGTGTTTTCCTGCAAATGTAAAAAAAAAGTGGAGATCGCAGTGCGCATGCATCACCACTTTTTTATTATAGAAAAGCCCCTGATGATGCATGCTCGATCTCAAGCATACGCAGAAGAAGCAACCCACAGCCACCTAGGTTATGAGATGCAAAGCAGTAAAGACAGATGGGGGGGGGGGCTCCCAGGGGGGCTCCCCCGAAAAAAGAAAAAAAAAGTAATAAAACATTTTTTTCTATTATAAAAAATCAATAGCCACCCTGTATGTTAAAAATGTCATGAAAAGTTCACTTTAAAAAGTGTCAATTCTAGTTGAAAGTTGTGTGACTGTTCTAAAAATAAAAAAAATTACCCTGCTAAAGTACTATATAACCTGGTACAAAGGAGCTTGCAATCTAAGCAGGATCGGTTGAGAAAACAGCATTGGGTGATAAAATTATCTTTCCGTATTATTTATTTATTCTATATTATTTATTAAATATTTCATTTTTGAAATAAATAAATATGTTGGTGCTATATAAATACTGTTTAATAATAATAATAAAAACATTTGAAATAAATATTTATTATATAGGGATAGATAGGGAATATTCCTCTTAGATTGTAAACTCTTCGGGGCAAGGTCCTCGCCTCCTCCTATATCACTGTCTGTATCTGTTTGTCATTTGCAGCCCCTATTTATTGTACAGCACTGCTTATTATGTTGGCGCTATATAAATCCTGTTTAATAATAATAGGAAAATCTGAAAAAATATTGAGATATTATTTAATAGGGATGGATAGGGAGTATTCCCCTATGTCAGTGATACATTGTATCAGTGATCACAGCAATACTGACACCCAGGCAGTATACAATGTTGCAGCCTTGAAGGGGCTTGTCCTAGTGGTGGCATGAATGAGCCTGGGTAGGCTGGGATGAGGGCAGGCAGGAGGTGGGTCTGGCTTCTCTGGTTCCTCCTTTTCTCCCCTTTGCTTGTGTTCCAGCTGGAGAGAGACAAGCAGACAAGCTGAGTGTTGCTGCAGACTGGGTGCACTGTCTGTGCATTGGATTCCTCTCTGTGGCTGCTGCACTAACACAGCTGAATGAGTTGGGTTGTCACTATGTAAGGAAAGACACAAATCTATAAATTGCTCATAACCCTGAAGGTTGTCACAGCTCATTGTGGATTTCACAGCTCATCCTGTACTAGCTGATCCCACCTGGAGGACTATAAACTTCCCATCTCAGCTCCTTGCAACTTCTTGATTGGACAATATTAACAGAATCTGGGGACACTACAATCAGGAGGTCAGTAACTTTTTATTTTTTTTCTATTCCTTGGCCCTATTTATTTCTATTGGACTTCATTCTAAAAACTTTCTATAGATTTGGATTTAATTGTCACCTATATAACCTTGTATATGCACCCTGCTGAAGGTCTCATATAGGTTCCACTGGCTTTTTGCATTTGCTCTCCAAAAAGTCTCAACAGGTGAAAAAAATTCTGCCCTTCCAATTGTTTTTTTTTTTTTTCAGATCAGATTCTGATCAGGTGTGCTTGGTTGTTTGCATTCATGAAATAACTTGTGTGCAAAAACAACACACCTGACTTATCCACAATCCAAAAATTTGTACGTTTTATTTGAAAGTCAAAATTTGCAAAGAAACCGCACTCCCCTTGTCTATGCATCTGTTCCAAAATGTATCAATAGGATGAGATTTTGTATTTTAAATTTTAATGTTTTATGTGTGTGTCAGTGAATGGTGAGATTGTTTTTTGCTGAGTTTCCACAGCAGGACAAAAAGTTTCAAGGCAGCTTATCAATGGTAATCTTAGCAACCAATGTTTACCAAGTGCCCCCTAGAGGGTCAGGGCTTATCTCAAGTACCCACTAGTAGGCTTTTCTTTTTTAGAACTTTGCACCAAGCTGCAGTTTTTAAGGATCTGAAATTATCCAAGACAAATCTCAATTTGTAAAAAGGTTTTTAAAGTATTGTTCAGGTGGCAGTTTTTTTTTTTTTTTGGAGCAGGGGGTAAAGTGGGCAAATTCCCAAATGCCAGGAGGTGCAGGGAGCTGGAATGTTGTGCGTCGGGGTCTGTACTTCATATTTGGACTAAACCTACTCCTAGATATTGAACAACACTTTGTAAACCTGAAGGAAATTGTACAATTAAAGCTGACTGTGCACTATTAGATTCAATTCAATAAAAACTGCGAATCTTACAGGTGTCGTTGATCAATATTTGATTTAAATGTCGAACATTGATTGGGAATGTTCTTCTTTTTTGGGGGATCAGGTGTGGTGGAGAGTAGCGGGCAATCAATGGCTGCATAGCTTTGTTTTGTATAAAGTTGGCAGCGCTTTGATCAATGTGTGATCAGATTTCAGCAATCTGATCAATATTGAGTGCTGTGTTGCAGTATCCCAGGAAAATCATCACTCAACGCTAGGACTTGCTTATATATTATTATTAATATTATTATTATTATTATTAAACAGGATTTATATAGCGCCAACATATTACGCAGCGCTGTACATTAAATAGGGATTGCAAATGACCTTTTTTACGAACGATTTTTTGCCCAATCGATCGTTCGTCGTTCGATTGGAACGATAAAAATTGGAAGTGTGTACGCACCTTTAGACTGACAGCACCATGCAGTGTAGCCTGATTGTATGATGCCTCTGACACTCTTTCACCATTCCAAATATCATTGGACAGGGATTCAGCCAGTATAAAGACAAGCGGCTGTATTTTAAGTAAATCTGGTCTGCCATTACTGTCCATCTCTAGTTGCCTGTGTGATTTTATTTTAATGCAGCTTTAAAAAGCCAGAAGTTCTTACATGCAAATTTGTTCTCTGAATTCTATTCACTTTAAAGCTTTACTCATGAGGCAATATAAAAAGTTCACTTACTCACCTGCATGTACAACTAAAAAACCTTTAGATTTATTTATTTAGTCATTTTGTGATGTGATTTGCATTAATTTGCTGTCCCATATTCCTAAAATGGTTTTCTATACACGGCTCTCTAACTTCTCCCCCCTAGTGGCCATCAATATGAATAGCTATAACAAAGTGCAAGCTGTGTTATGGTTTAAAGGATCAGAGACCAAACAAATTCAATGTTGGGATTTACTTTCTCTTTAAATTAACCCTTAGTGTACCCAAGTTGCCTTGCAGCAGGAATCTTCCAACTGTGCAGGTCAGGGTGTGATGGGATCTGTACAGTGTATACAGCTGGATGTGTAGGTGGGCGGACCCCTGACTCCCCTCTCACCCCTAGCAGTGTGTAGCTTTATAACCCCTTGTATGGTAAAGTTCTACATAAGGGACCTGTGTCAGCAGTGAGGAGGAGGAGGAGAGGGATCAGCTGCACACACATCATGTGGATGGCCCCTGGGGAAGCACAGGATCACAATTGTTACATTCTTGTTACATAGTTACACTTCAAAAAGTTGTGTAGAATTCCTCTTAGACTGTAAGCTCTTCTGCTCAGGGTGTCATATCACTCTCTGTATCTGTCTGTCATTTACTACCCCTATTAATTGTACAGCACTGCGTAATAGGGCAATACTTATAATAAGTGATAATAAATTCTGAATCCCAAAGCACAAAGTGGCACAAATCTGGGAACATTCTAAACGGGCAAACAAGTGCCAATCTATTAAAAATGATTCAAATTTAACATTTTATGTTGATTTAGCATTGATCAGGAATTTCTATTCTATGTCCAAAAGTTTTTCAGCAGCAGGGAGAGATCCCTATCAACTGTCAGCCAATGGGAGTTTACATTAACAACGCAGCTATGCCAGCTGAAGTGCACCCACTGGCTGTTGGGGAGTTAGGGAGCACTTTCTGCTTCACATTTTGCTGAGTGATGGATGCATGATCAATGTAAATGATTGATAACATAATACCTGTTTATTAATAATAATTGAGAACTGGAATTTATGGAACTCCTAACTATGAAATATTTGGAAGTGTCAACACCAATAAATAGGTAGCAAAAAAAGGTGGGAAAGCACATTCTAGACGTGGGGTCCTAGAGATATCAGAGGTTCAAGCCAAGATCCATCCTTGATTGACCCTTTAATGAAGCCGGTGTCCCCATCAATGTTCTCCCATCCACGTATTTCTCAAGATGACATCTGGTTCAGGAATAGAAAGATCAGAGTTTTCTGAGATGTATTTTAGTTGCATGGTTAATGCGTGGGATTTGCACCACATCCGCGTCCAAATGTTGATGCAAGCAGTGCAGTTTCCCGGCCACATAGCCAGCTGATTTCACACCACTGATTGGAAAGATCCCTTAGGACAGCCTTTCTGCACCTTTTAAATATAGGGAACCCTTTAAAATAATGGTAATGTCTTGAGGGAACCCCTTCTATAATTACTATACCCACAGCTCACAGTACATTAGTGTGGTGGTCAGTGGGATGAATTCCTTTTACATTGCTGGCCAGTGGGAAGAATGTCACCCTTACAGATAGCCAAAAAGATCATTGGGGTCACATAAACTCGCCTGAGAGTTGTAAACTGCTTATTTCTCAAGGAATCCCTAACAACCTTTGAAGAAGTTTTAATAAACTTTCATGCATGCAAAGTGAACCAATATGGGGACCGTCCTATTACATGCAGGTACATATCAGTTTTCCAACTAGTTCATTGGCAGGTCACTGGTGGTTCACTGGAGGTTCACCTGTGTCATACAGCTGCTGCACCAGCTTTACACACACACTAATTCTTTTTAGTTCAACAAACATTACGATTCTCTTATTTTGCATGACTTGGAAATAACTGTGAATAGCAAAGTTCGGGTCACATGTTTCTGCTATTAATAGAGATTGAACACATTGTTTACCAGTCCTGTTATTTCCTCTATTTAAACATCTCATTCAAGAATCGTCAGCGGTATGCTCGAAAAGATGTCTTGATGATTGATTTAGCGTGAAATCAGGATTTTTTTGGGAATGACTATAATTTACTTTAACTGTTATGATATATTATAAATTAAAGGCTTTGGTAAAATCGTGAGTAATTACATATGTATGGAGGATATTGATTGCATGTAAGTGTAATTGTTTTACTTAGTCTAGTTTAAAAAAAAAAAAAACATTTACTGTACATTTTGTGTATATGATATATATATATGTATGAGAGAGAGAGATAATATATAAAAAATTATATTTATTTATTACACACACACAATGTATATATTTTATGGTAGGATATTGACTAATTTACTTTACTATGTGTATTCTGGTTATAGGGATGATTTGCCATGAGGTTACCGTATTGAGTACCCAATTTAAACTGCTACGCACCTGCGATGGGGAATAGATGGCTCCTACAGGTGTTTTCTGGGCATTTTCAGCATTTGAAGACTGTTTTAGGAGTGGTTGTCTTGCACAGGACACGGAGTAGTATAGGAAATGGAAACACTCACAAATACTTCCAAAATGTCCTTTATACTTAAAAAATGCTTGGTGGGTGTTTGGAAAATGTTCCCATTCAAGGCTATGGAAGCAGTTGGGACCGACGAGAGGCTACAGGGAACATTTCAGCGCCAACCAACAATTGCAATGCAGCCACACCTTTCCTGCAGACTTTTTTTTTTTTTTTTATCTTACTCATTCCTTTCAGTGTTCTCATGTTCTGTAAGCAGTAAAGTGCTAGAACAAATCTTTCATTACTTTTTATAGTTTAAAAATTGATCCTTATATGGCTAGTTTAAAAAATTTGATGTACTTAAGCTCTTCTGGGCAGGGTCCTCTCCTCCTGTGTCACTGTCTGTATCGGTCTGTCATTTGAAACTCCTATTTAATGTACAGCGCTACGTAATATGTTGGCGCTATATAAATCCTGTTTAATAATATTAATACTTGTTTGATAGAAATACCAAATGATCAATTGATAAGACAACACATGCACAATCACTTTTTTAAAACCAATTCTTTTTAACCTATTAATACGCAAATCATTCATTGTATTTTTGACTCAATTAAATTCCTTATTGATTAACAAAAACTTATCTGCTGATTTTATTAAATAGGAATTAATAGAATCAGATACTTTCACAATTGATTGAAACCGATTAAGTTTTTTTCAAGTCTGCATTTAATCAACTTTTTTTGGTTGGATTTATTCAAAAAGAGGTGATTTGATAAAACAATCAAATGAGAAAATTGACCCATGTATGGCCAGCCTATGCTTTTCCCATACCAAAACTGAGATTGGGGACAATGAACTTGACTGACGCATGTTCCTTTGTACCATTGTCAATCAGCCACAATTAAAGGAAAGACCAGGTATACAAATGTCTGCAGACCACCCCTCAGCTGTCTACATTTGGTCACTTTTTCCAGGAAAATAATTGCTTCCATTCATTGGCTCATTGCAGATTTTTGCACAGATTCACGCTTGAGCGGTATCCATTTTTTGGTTTTTCGGAGTTGTCTGCATCTGTTGATACGTTTTTAAAAACTCCACAGCGCTCGTTATCAACTCCTTATTCATCATTTACCTAATTATGGCTAATCATGCTGAAATATGCCATATGGAGTCCCAGAAGTTTAGAGCTTTGGTTAAAGAGATCCTGCCTTCACCCCTTGAACTTGAACATGACAAACAAACATAATTGCATAACGATGTCAGATGCATGCATGTTCAAAAATTTGATCTTCCTTGTGTTGTAAACAAAGCTTTTATTAATTTGTTTAATAAATAGCTCCGCACCTACAGGAAAAAAAAGACATCCTGGAGGTAGCCCTTTCGGGTTGCCACAACCTATATATGGTAGGATCATTTTTGACTCTATTGAAGACTTTATGCCTACGTTGCTTTTCCCAATGTCAATCCAGCACAAGGACGCTACCCAATGCTCTGTGGGTGTAGGCAGGTCTGTTGGGCTTATTTGGGCACCATGTCCAGTTTTCATTTATTTTATATTTATGGCCTCATAAGGGCTTTGGAGTGTCAACTGCTACCATCTCACTTGAACGAAGAGCTACATTGCTTTGTCCTAAGCCGGTATAACAAAAGAAAGTTACCCAACATTCTTCGGATGTATTCAGGGTGGTTGGGTGAATTTGAGCACCATGTCCAGTTATTAAAGGCCCAACAGACCCAAAAGTCAGAGGAACCACATAGGGTCTTGACTGCTACTATCTCGTTTCAATAAAGACCTGATGTCTACATTGCTTTGTGCCACCCCAGTTTTCAAAAGTCCAAAACTTATGGATATACAGTGAACACATGAGGAACTTGCAACGTAAACTTCTATTATCCTTTTTTATTGAAGACCTTATGCCTACATTGCTAGGTCCCAAGTCAATCCATCAAAATGGAAGTTACCCAATGTTTACTAGATGAAGATAGGGTGTATTCCAGTGCTGTGTCCAGTTTTCAAAGTCCAAAGCTCTTTTTATGGTTTTAGGGTGATCACATAAATTTCTATTATTTTATTTCAATGAAGACCTTATGCCTGCATTGATTTTCCCAAGTCAAGCCACCAATAGGAAGTTACCCAGCATTCTTCATAGGTGGACAGGGTGGTTTGGTGTATTTGAGAACCACGTTCAGTTTTCATAGATCCAAAAGTCAGAGGAACCACATCGGGCCTTGCATTGTTGATTGCTACTATCTCATTACAATGAAGACTTGATGTTGCTTTGTCCAAAATCAATCCACCAAAAATGAAGCTCTTGGATGTAGACAGGGCGGTTAGATGTCTTTGAGTGGCACGCCTGGGCTTCATAGGTCAGAATCTCTTTGTGGTTGTACAAGGACATTGTAATGTCCCTTTCACCATTGTCCAACCATACATTCTGAAGTACCAAGAACCACAACTACACAAGTCTTGGTATCTTGTGTGACCACATCCTGAACTTTCCTCCATTTGTCTGATACAAGTTGTGTGCAAGGAACACTTTGGCTGGTCTAGTCCTGGTTTTGCCCACCCCATTGTGGCACTGCTTTTGGATGGCCCAGTAGGTGACGGTCTCGACCAGAGCTCTTTCCTCCAACCTTTTCCCATTGCATCCATTGGAGGACTCGTTGCCCACCCCTTTGGCTTTGCTGTGTGTAAATATTTGTTTTTTGTTTGCACTGCGGTGTCACTTGACAGATGTTTGCATACAACAGTGATTGTATTCCAATAAAAGCAGGAAAAAGTATTTATGGTTCAAAAAATAAGTTTTATTAGTCTTGTTATGCATTTGAATGACCACAAAGTCTTGTGTGATCTATGTTGACAGACTTAGCCAGGGTATTGCCTGATGGGTAGGATGAACAGTTTTATCATATTATCATGTAGATTGTCCCAGACCCCTGAAAGTGTTGCAGTCAATTAAAAATAAAGGTTTTAGTTGCACAATGAGGGGGAGGGGTACAAGGCAACACCTAATACTGTGTAGGTATATACAGCAAGGAACTCACCATTTTCATGATGCCTTCCTGCTGCAGAAGTCTACCTGGGTAAACCCTGGTGTTAACAATCAACACAACTTCACCCAAATGACAATGTCTATTTAAAGTTTAAGATTACCCACGATGACAATCTATTGATGTTGTGAATATATATTGTTAATGCACCAGAATGATATTTACATATTCTTAACACGCACTAAAAGAGCTTTAAAACAAGCCCTCTCTGAGCTCTCTAGCTGCTTGCACTGTGAAGCAATTCATTTTCAAAGATAATAACCAGATATTTAAATGTGAGTTTCTAACAGCTTAGACGCATCTACTGCATGTTAACATTGGAGAGCAGCTCTGCATATCAAAAGCTGGTCTTATAGACCTAAAAATTTACAATATTTACATATTATTAAAAGGCAATAAAAGAGCTTTAAAACAAGGCATCTCTAGCTACTTGTAATAAATTTTCAAAGATTATGTTGGATTCTAATGTGAGTTTCTAACAGCTTAGAAACATCTGCTGTGTGTTAGAGAGCAGGTCCGCATAGCATGTAATAGAAGAAAATCTAAGATTTTAGTGCGTCTGTTGTAAGCTTGAAGATTAATTTCTGCACAATGTCTATAGCTATTGAAGTAAGGACTTTCTAAGCTGGGGTCACATGTGGCAGCATTTAGTAACACTTGCAACAAGTTCTCTGTATGGTAAATACAATTCACAAATATCAACTGCTTTCCTGTAGCAACCTGAACATGGTTCAAATGATCATACCTGATCTCATGCAGGAGGCTGGTCACCTCTATGGATGTCTCCAAACCTGACATCGACCTACTATGTCTGCTCAGGGAGAGAATACAAGTAAATAACAGCACACACACCTATCCCTGAAAATGATGGCTCCATAACAATATATCTTGTCGGATTCAGATTCTTATCAATGCTTTTTCCAAAATGGATCGTAATAAATGTAATCAACAGGTAAGTATAAAAAACACATTAAACACTATTTTTTATTTTTATTTTATTTTGAAGTACCTGAAATCGATCCCTTTTTTTGTTTTTTTTACTTTAGTATTGCAAACCAGGTACCATTAAAATCAGGCTATAATACGTGGTAAAGTAGGTACCTGGGGTTCCAATTCCCAGTATCTGCTTGGAGTTTGTATTTTCACTTTTTCTGTGGTCTCGTTCTATGATCCAAAAAGAGAAGAAAAATGGAAAGCATTTGTGTTTTTGCACTCCAAACTAACCAATCAAATCCTTTTCTTCCTTTTCAAAACAACCCGTTAATATGACATCTGGAAGATGGCGAGTTGTTCTGGGTGAGTTGGACATATTTCTCCCCGCCACATAATAGAAGCCACCCCCCTTCCCTTCTCTAGGTTAAGCCATTGCCCCTCTGCTACACTTGCCATCTGGTCGTGCTGCTCTATGTATAGATGTGTACAGCTGAGTGAAAAAGCAGTTGCTTGCTGTCAGAATGAATGAAAAACAGCTTTTGTGCCGTTATAAATTACTTAGAATGTGTTGGAGATGACATGCCGTACAGAGCGCGGAGCAGCCAGTACAAAGCAAGCAAAACCCAATTTAGGATTATTTAAAAGGGGGGGGGGGAGGCAATGCAAAACCATCCCTGACCTTAATCTGGGGACGACTTGGGGTCAATTTACACTGAATTGAACTAAATGCATGTACAAACACAAAAATAGTATGAGTGGATGAATATATGGATGAATGAGTCCCCTCTATCCATAGATAAGATGAAAGATGGGTCTGCAATGGAGCGACTGGTTGCAGCTCTTCTTGAAACAAGACTGTGACCTGGGCTGATGGCTCAGAAATAGCAACCACTCATCTTGTGATTGCTACAATGTTACAATATTGCAGTATGATAACTCAAATAGAATCAGGTGGAATCAAGCCATGCGTCCGCAGGAACGCATCAGCAACATCCACCTCCAACGTATTCTACAAAATTTTCTCTAGTAGATATGCATCTGTGAGGCCATATATCAGAGAAGGGCCCCTCTTACTAAAGTTAAAGAAGATTCTGAATGGCCCAGAAACCAAAAGGGGGCATTGCTTACATCAGGGATGTCCAAACTTTTTGCAAAGAGGGCCAGGTTTGGTGAGGTGAAAATGTGTGGGGGCCGACCATGCAGCACGTACTCAGGGTTAGTGTGGGTGTGGTCTGCGCGAGTCCGGTGTCAGTGCGGGCTTTGTGCAGAACACGTTCTTGGAATCAGAGTGGGCTTGGTCCATGTGGGTCCAGCACAGCACACATCCTCTATAAGGACCTAGGAGATTCCCTGTGCACACATGGGGACTCCCGACCTGCCGATTATGCCCGCCGAGTAGCGGGCATAATCTAATGAAATATAGAATGGCTTTTTTGTATGCGTGTATTTTATACTGTGGTCAACAGTGCTGGCGGGCCGCATATTTTTGATTTTATGACAGAGGCTGCGGGCCGGTGGAAATCTGAACACGGGCCGCAAGTTGCCCCCGGGCCAGACTTTGGACATGCCTGGCTTACATATTGGTGGCATAACTAATGGCTGGGTAAAGAATGTTGGAAACAGATGGGCATTATATATATAATAATAATAATAATAATAATAAAACAGATGGTCTTCTGCTGCAGCCTCTCACCTTTTGTGATTGCTACAAAGTTACAATATTGATCACTCATATAGAATCGGATGGATTTAGGTCATGCATCCGCAGGAACACATCAGCAACGTCCACCTTTATTTAATAGAATTACAAATAAATTTCTCTTCTTTTAAGCAGGATTTTGGTAAATTTAAAACATGCACCTGCTGAGCTACATAACAGAGAAGTGCCCCTCTTAGGGTTAAAGAGCTTTCTGAATGGCCCAGAGAGCAAAGAGGGCATTGTTTTACATAATGATGATCTAACTCACGGCTGGGTTAACAAATGTTGGAAACAGATGAGCTCCTGCTGCAGCCTCCCATCTTTTTATAATTGCTACAGTTACAATACTTCAGTCTGATCACATAAATAGAATCAGGTGGAATCAAACCATGCGTCCGCAGGAACACATCAGCAACATCTACCTTCAGTCACTAGAATGATCAGCAATTTTCTCTTGAGCAGGATTCTGGTAGTTTTAAAATGTCCATCTTCTGGGCCACATATCGGAGAATGACCTTTCTTGCTAGAGAAGAAAAGCTTTCTTAATGGCCCAGAAAGCAAAAGAGGGCATTGGACACTGTGTTTTATACAATCATGACACGACACGACACATGGACATAGATTAGTCCCTGCTACAATCTCCAATCTTGTGATTGCTACAAAGTTGCAGAAAGTAACAGGATCTGGTGGATTCAGGCCATGTGCCCGCAGGAACACATCAGCAACATCCAACTTCATTCAGTAGAATTACACTATTGAATTCCTTTTCTTTTAAACAGGATTTTAATTAGAATTAAAATTAATTAATCTAATTTTTTTGAATAGAGGGGACTGAGGAAATGTGTTCTAAATTCTGCAGCAAACTGATGACATCAGGCTACTTACAAACTGGAGCTCAGTTTTTTTTTAACTATTGCTTTATTTTGTGTAATTTTAGAAATGTATTCATACCGAATTTTTTGTATACTTGGTTACTTTTATATTTTTGTACATTTAAATATGACTAACATTGTGCTGATCACATGCTGCACAGTAACTACATATAACTGAGAGATATTTAGCATGATGATAATTTTGGCTGCTAGTCAATTTTCCTCGATCCCAGATCTTGTACTCGGCTCCTGTTGCTCCCTCCATGCTGACCCAAAGATGAATGTAATCCCAGGAATGATATGTGTCTGGTGTAATTGTTATTGTGTCTCTGCGGTGAGGAAAAGCAGAGTATCAGAAAGGGAGGGGGGAGGGAAGACTACAGAAAAGAATATATAGTCTTCTAGTTGATAATGTGAGTCAGAATTTTTGAGTTTTAGAAACACATGTTTTATATTGCAATATGATTCCTTGGCTTAAGTTTGAATGTTGGTTGACCTGTAGACGTACAGTTAGGCATATACGTGAAACATGATTGCGTTCAGCCAGCCCTGTGATCCAAACAACCTACTAGACAGCGTAATATTGATTAAAATAAGGATAAGCATGGGAATTTGACCTGGTTCTAATTTTACGTAAAGGTCATCATTTGAAGTTAAAGTCTGAAGTTGCAGGGTCAAGCAGAAACAATGTGTCCAATGCCCCCTTTTTCCTATTTGGTCCATTTGGAAAGGTCCAACAAGGGGCCTTCTGTATGTGGCCCAACAGGGGCCTGTCTTTTATTCTACCAGAATCCTGCTGGAAGGAAAATAAATGGGACTGTAATTGTACTGAATTAGGTTGGGCGTTGCTGATGTGTTCCTGCGGACACATGGTTTGATTCTACCTGATTCTTTCTGAGTGATCAGACTAAAATGTTGTAACCTTATGGCAATCAAAAGGTGAAAAGCTGCCGCAGAGGCTGATGTGTGTCTGTGAATACAGCCATGTGTTATGCAATGATTGTATCCAATGTCCCTATTTGTGGTCTTGGCCATTCAGAAAGCTCTTTAACTCTAGCAGGAGGAGCCCTTCTCTGATATGTGGCCCCACAGACTGTGTCTGTTTTTACCAGAACCTTGCTTAAAAGAGAAATTTTACCGTAATTCTACTGAATGAAGGTAGATGTTGCTGATGTGTTCCTGCGGACGGATGGTTTGTTTCCACCTGACTCTGAGTGATCAGACTGCAATAATGAAACAATCACATAAGTGACAGGTTGCAGCAGGGGCCGATGTGTGTCCATTTGTGAACACAGCCACGTGTTGCGTTATGATTGTGTCAAACAATGTGTCCAATGCCCCTTTTGCTTTCTGGGCTTTTCAGAAAGTTTTCACCCTAACGAGGGTTTCTCCTGTAAAATGTGGCCCCACAGATGCATACCTTGACTTTATCAGAATTTAGCTGAAAAATGGCCTTATTTCTTCTGGATAAAGTTATATGTTGCTGATGTGTTCCTGCGGATTCCACCATGTGATCAAACTGTAACTTTGCAGCAGTCACAAAGGTGAAAGGTTGCAGCAGTGGCTGAAGTTTGTCCATCTATGAACACTGCCGTGTGTTGTATCATTTCACAACCATCAGCCCAGGTCTCAGTCATGTCTTTCTCCGGTTTCTCTTCATGGAAAGCTCCCCCCCACCTGCTTCTTCAAGAAGCAGCTTTAGTCTTCTTATTCAGTTACAGTATTTATATAGCGCCAACATATTATGCAGCGCTGTACAAAGTCCAAAGTCATGTAACTAGCTGGCCCTCAAAGGGGCTCACAATCTAATGTCCCTACCATAGTCATATGTCATTAATACAGTTTAAGGCAAATTTTGGGAAAGCCAATTAACCTAAATGCATGTTTTTGGAATGTGGGAGGAAACCCAGACAAACATGGGGAGAACCTGCAAACTCCATGCAGATATTGTCCTGGCCGAGATTCAAACCTGGGACCCAGCACTGCAAAGGCCAGAGCACCTCTGAACCCGTGTTCTTATTGTTTTTATTATGGGGACACCATTCCTCTTGCCTATCCCAGAATCCTATGGTTCATGATATCCTAATACAGACATCTCCCCTGCATCTTGTAAGTGAAATGCCTGCTTGTCCTCGGCGCGGTCCTCTATCGCCTCCCCGCAGAGCGCAATCGTTTTGTAGTCAGTGGCGCTGAGTATTAAACCTCTCACATTCCCAGGCTCCCCCAGCCACTCCTCGCCAGTCTCATTTATTTTCCAATACAGAGCAGGAGACACAGATTGGCCTAATCACGGCGTGTATTGTATGGTGGGGGCGAGGTACGCGGCCAGCGGGGCGTTTAATGCGGCGTGAAAGTACATGTAATAAAAGATATTTTTTTTTCTCGCCCCATTACACACAATGCAGCAGAGGGGAAATGCAGGTTAAAGTCTTTCTCTGTCGCGTTTCACGGAGCGCTGCTTCTGCCCCCACCAACCGTTCCCCTGGCAGTCGTGTGCGGTCTTTCATCTCAACTGATGATCCCGTCGGTTCTGACGCAACGCCGAAACCTTTCCTCTGAAACCGGCCATAGACATGATCTGATGGTGACCTGATCTGACGAGCTTCTGCTGGCTACGGCTGGCCGATTACCGTCAGGGTCAAGTCGATGGGACAGGTTAGATAAGCGGCCCCGGGAACTTCCAGCTCTCTTTTTAGCTGCAGAAAGTTCGAGGTGGTAGATGGTGTCAAAAACAAACGTGAATTTTCCAATTTTCGTTTTCCCAGCCTATAGCTTGGCTGTGCCTATAATTAGTGCAGCTTTAATAATTCATCAATAAATACATTTGACCCAGTGTCAAGGGTAGAGAGATAAGCTGATCACTGTGCTGCTTTTCCTTTCACTGTCCATTCACAGGCTGGGGCGGGTCTATAATGACCTGGGTTCACAATGGGTTTACTTGCTATCAGACTGAGTACATCTAGTGGCAGAAAGGAGTACTGCAAGGGAATTCTACAGATAACAAATCTAATTCTTTCTAATGCTTTCCTTTTATTTTCTCTGTTTTTGTGGGTGGATTTCTACTTTAACATGTGGAGGACCTACCTTAGTTCCTGCCTAGGCAGATTTCCCCAAACAATTGAACCAGCAAAAAGGACCCTACTATTAATGTATTTGACTAGCTTAAAGAAGGAGCAGTAGGGAGGATGAACATGGTAGCACAGCTATTGCCATGTGCTGCTTCTACCTTTTCTGCTCTGAGCTATGCTGTACAAGGATTACCAAAAAATGATAATTTATGTACATACCTCTATGAATGAATACAGAGCTGCCTGCTGTCTTTCATATCTGCCAGGAGTTTTGCTCTGAGCTAATCATATCCACATGTGTTTTTTAAGAAATTTAGGAACTTTAAGAACTTTTTCATTTTCATATATAAAAAAAAATACGGGATTGTGCAATTATTTGTGGACTTTCTTTTCTTCCTGCCATTTCTGGGCATCTGTCAGTGCTGTGTCCTTGGAATGTTAATGAACAGCGTGATCCCAGACTGTAACCTTGTGCCTGCTTCTCAGCTCATCATGTGGCACAGCCCCAGTCACCACCCCTCCCCCCTCCCTTTCTTGGCCCAGGAAACTCATATTAGGTGACCGCTGCAGACTACAGGCCAAGCTTCATTGTGGAAATGCTGGCTGGGTTACCTACACAATGGAGTTTGAAAAAGATCCGAGCTGTTTGAGATTTTATTAAAGCTGAATATTTTTTTTTTTGCTTATCTGTTGCCTTCCCTGATCCCTAGTCATTAACATGCAAATTAAATAATTCTAAAAATCCTTACTGTTTTATTGACATACCTAATATTGGATCCAGTGACATTAATGTGCATTCAGTCTTCTAATGCTGGAGACATCTTGTGGTAAAGAAAAGGTACTGCAGAGACAACTTTAAAATGAAGGTTAGTATTGCAGCCTGTGATGCCTTGAAGACTTTAGGCTACTTCTACTGCAACTTTTATTGCATAGCAGTATTTTCGTTAGGATATTGGCACATCTCTAGTAAGCATCCCCAGGCATCAGAAAACAACACCATCAGAGTCCAAGGTCTCTTGGGAAGGTCTCGGTAATGAGGTGCTCAGGTAATAGACTGCTCCACTGCCTATGTTTTGATATAATGTGATTGCCAGGTTGGAGGATCCCTCTCTTGGGAATCCGAAGCAGCAACAAACACCTGAATGCAGCTGTGCTGCACAGACAACAGACTCATTAGCTATTACATTGTAGCAGGATGAGTTATTTAAAGCAGTGTGTCTATTGGGAGATGCCCCAGGGGGTTGGCACATCAGTGAGCATAGGGGCATTATTTCTAGAAGTCAAAAAATACACCCTGGGGGTAATGCCTTCCTACATGGTGCTTCTGTTTGCATTAGCTGCAATGCACACTGTGCTGACCACCTTCCTGGAGCAATATGGGGACACCTCGTATGGTATGGTGGAATTATTCCAGTCCCATCCTTTTTGATGATCTAGGTTGCTGGAGGATTAAAAGACCATCATGGCGGGTACAGTTTCTCCAGATTCAGTGTTATAAATGTGCAATTTGTTTACTAATTTTCTTTGAAGTCCCCATTATCTCTCCTTTGCATTCACTTCTTTTTCAGTGCATCACTTATCAGACCAAAAATAGAGACAAATCTACCAAGGAAAAATAAACTGCCCCGAGTTTATAGATTGGGTACACAATATGCTTTACCCATACCATATATCCTGTCTGGTGCCCCATTGGGTGTACTGTACCTATAACAGCTGTCTATTGTCAGGGCCAAATTTCTTTCTAGGGTGTTAACTATGTTAAGCATTTTTATTTATAATAATAATATTATGGCAACAATAGCAATGGTGCTATTGTTGCCATAATATTATTATTATAAATAAAAATGCTTAACATAGTACTGTTCTGCCCACAACCATCATGCTTCCCCACCAATGACCCTTCATCATTCTTTTATCATGGCCACCCTCCTCTATTTGACCCTTGAACACAAACTAGCTGGAAATATTGGAGAAAAAGAGTACAAATTCGGCCGTGTCTATTGCAGTAGATAAAATATACATTTTATTAAGTACTGGCCTTTCATTCTTCTATTATTATTTCTTGATATCTCAAAATATAATCTTTGTTAATTAAATTTTCACCACCCTTAGATTTTTTTTCTCCATTCAGTCACATGTGCAAAAAAATCAGTCACAAAAATCTACAGTGCACTGTGCTTAATGCACTTTCTTCCATCCCGACACATTTTCATCGCTTTGTCTGGCTTCATCAGGGGACTTATTTTGTACTTTTATGTTCAATTAAATCATCAATATCAAGTTGTGAAATTTATGAGTGTGACCACTGTGAGGGTCTCCATTGGTGGCTCTTAAATATCTCAGCTTGATATGACAAAGCGAGCATGGTGTGTTGGTGCAGTTTTGGTGTTGCTCCCCTTCAGTAAATGACATGATGTCTTTATTACATACGGTTTATCCCTGCTGCACATTGCAAATGTTGGGCTGTAAAATGACACAAATTGTGTAGTTAGAAGGTTAACGACTTGGTTGGCCACCCATGATGACAAAGTTGTGCCCAGCAAATGACCTGGCAAGCTGTGGCCAAGTCTTTGGACTCCATAAGGCAATGCTGCTGGGAAGAACAAACACAAATATGAGCTGACAGTCAATGAATTAGACACGTCATCTCTTGGGAAATAGGGATTAGCTCTGCTATAGCACCCAATAGTCCTCATTTGGAATTCCTCTGTCCTGTTTTTATCCTCTGTAGTCCCTTACTTTGGTGTGATGTTAAGACCTCTGTACAAAAAATGTACTAATAGCAAAAGTTTCATACCGTACTATTGTGATCAATTTTTTTTACAATAAACCAAATTAGAAATTGTAAATGCAATTGATTAATTTTAGTTAAAAAGTGTTCAGAAAAGGATGTTTCTTCTTTATTACCTTTTGGTCTCCTAAATATATCAAGAAAAGCATTTCGGTGTGTCTGATTACAAAAACATGGTAACTTGCAATATATCTTTGTCCATTTCCAAGCCCAGCCCCCTCCCTTCTCGGACGTCATATCCGTCACTTCTTCTAGGATTGTCTGATTACTGTTTATTTGGGATTAGGGATTGGATACATGGATGGCTGGAAGGCGGCCAAGGAGTGGTTGCCCACCGATCAACCATTTATCAACAGCTTCCCCCTTGTTCTATCATAGAACGAAGGTGCTTGGGAAGGTTTTTGATGTTCGCCATCCACCAAGGTAGATTTTGCTATCTCGGACACAATTTTCAGTTTCCATTGTATGGTTGTCTCTTCAAAAACAAGGAACAACCAATTGCCCCAATGGCTTGCCAACTGGAGTGGACAAGGTTGAAGATCACATGTGCTTGAAGAGTGGAAACGACACCATTTTCTTGGGCTACGTACACACGTGCAATAATTGACGTTGGAAATGGCCGATTAATGACCGATGTCCGATAATCATTAACAAAAAAGTGAACGACTGGCCAATGGCGATGATGAACGAGGAATGCTGCTGGAAACGTACGACCATCCCGGTGGATCTGATTGGCCAACGACTGTTCACTATCTTGGGTCATTCAATGATCGTGGATGGTTCTGCAATAAACTTTCTCCGGTACATGTCACTTCCCGCATCGTTCAAACGATCGTATCTAGTGTGTCTACATTACTGGTGGATTATATTTGAACAATCATATCATTACAGCATGTACAGAATAGTGCACTATATGATCTTTCAAAATAATTGTGAATAATCATTGATCGTCAATAATTGTTTGTTTTGTAACAATAATTATTGCACGTGTGTACCTAGCCCTACTGTCCTTATGAACAATCCCTAACCGCTTTGTCCCTCTCCTTTATCCCCGACCATTTTACCATGGGAGAACCCTTGAATTACCCTTCAGATCTTAGGAACCCCCTGCTATAGTTACTATATACACAACTCACAGTACATTAGTGTGGTGGTCAGTGGGAAGAATTCCCCTTACATTGCTGGCCATTGGGAAGAATGTCACCTTTACCTGAGTGGCACACATTGCTCAAAGTACCCCTAGTAAGCTCCAGAGGAACCCTGGTAGAGAAATGCTGCCTTATCACCAATGTAGCAGTTGGAACAGGACCAAAGGGGGATATCCTAGAATTATTACACAGTATTTATATAGCGCTGACATATACTGTGGCGCTTTACAAAGTCCATAGTCATGTCACTAGCTGTCCCTCAAAGGGGCTCACAATCCAATGTCCCTATCATAATCATATATCATTAGCATGATCCAAGGTCATTTTTGTGGGAAAGCCAATTAACCCAATTGCATGTTTTTGGAATGTGGGAGGAAACTGGAGTACCCGGAGGTAACCCACATGGAGAACCTGCAAACGCTATGCAGATGGTGTCCTGGCTGAACCGGGTACCTAGCGCTGCAAAGGCCAGGGTGCCAACCTCTTAGCCACCGTTCAGCCATGTCACTTAAATGTGCTGGGGCTTCTAACATCACATCCAAGATGGCAGCACCCAGGGCTGTTAGATGTCTACACACTTTTTAACATCTCAAGCACAAAAAAAAAGAAAACAATGCAGATACAGGAAGATTGTAGTAACAGGGTCTTTTTAGGAATCATAGACAAACATGGTGTCACACTCTTCATAGTAAGGCGCCAGATACCCGAGATGTTGATGGTACCAAGGACTTACCAGGCAGAAGGAAAACCCTTTTACAGATTGTCAGTGACTACTATAACTATTTGTATTTTCTTTTTTTACTTTTAATGTCTCCATTTAATCAGTTATTTCTTGCACAGTAAGATAGACATTCGATTGGCTTGTAGAAAAAGTTGACTTTGACATTGAAAAGCATTGCACACATTTAATAACCGTGAACTGTCTTTGGAGGCACCAGGGGGCCCTTTTAATGTTTAAAGAAGGGATTTGTCAGGCATTCCAGGGAGATATAAAAGCCAGCAATTCTTATCAATTGCCAGGACGACAGGAAACTACAAGCAATGCCCCCTGCACCCCGGATTAACAGGCATTAGGATTATTTTGGAATTTCACGCCAAATATGTTACAGTGTGATAGGAATTTCAGATCTCTGGGTTCTCTTGACAGCTGAAACGTGAGGACGCTCAACTTTTATGGCAATCGTCGGTCCCAGTGGAAAGCGTGAAACATTTCATTGAACCGCTTCTTTTTATCCAATGTAAATTGTTCTGTATATATCTAATGGGAGACATGTGTAAAGACACGGGGAGTACAAACTAGAAGTTTAAAACATTTGTCAGGGCGAGGGGGAAAAAAAAAAGCATTTGCAGTACAATTCTTCAATACATAAACATTTCCAGATCTGCCAGAATTACACAGATCTAAATGTCTGATTGTAGGATACGTTTTAGATAGCAAGACTTGGTGTCAGCCCTATCTTGTTGTTAGTCAATAAACTAGTGAATTCTTTGCAGAATAGGGGCTACTTGTTCTGTAGAGCCAAACATAAACTGGGAGGACTGCTTTAAATAAATGGCGGCTCTGAAAGCATAAAAAGGTATTTTTGGGACAGTTATAATAAAACTCTTTCCAAAGGGTGCAGTAATGCCAGGCAGGAGTTAAGCGTCTTCTTCCCCCAGTGATCTGATTGCAACATTGCAATTTTTCAGCAAGGTAAGAGGCTGCAGGAGGGGCCAATACAACCTTTTTAATGTAGGGGATCCCTTGAAATACCTTTCAGGTCTCAACGAACCCCTTCAATATTTATTATATCTACAGATCAGAGTGGTGTGTGGTGGTCAGTGGGAAGAATGTCACCCTTACAGACAGCCAAAAAGATCATTGGGGTCAGTGGTAATTGACCTAAGAGTCTCAAATTGCTTAGGAACCCCCAGCAAACTTTAGAGCAAACCTGGTTGTAAAACACTGGGCTAATCTGTGCCAACACATGTGAACAATGATGGCACTGAGATGACCAATATTGTGTTATCTTTAAACTGGCATCATTGTAGGATATAGGCGGTGACCCTGGATGATGCTTGAACAAAGGTGGCTCCATGTCTAAAAGGGAAATCCGCATTGTAACAGGGAGCATTGTGATCTCGGTGTTATATGAACATACATTGAAGTAGTACACTGACACATTACTAGCATACATACACCTAAAGTGCAAAATTAATCTCTAATGCTCCATCAACTTAAGTTTATCAACAGTTTGCAATAGAATAAAAAAATCTTTAAAGGCTCAACAGATCAACCAAAATGAGAGTTTTTTTATAAACGCCTGCAGAGATGTTTTTGGTTTCTGAGTCTCTCCTCCCAAATCTTCTGTGCGGTGGCCCTCTAACCTCACTCCAGAAATTCTATATCGGCTCTGGGACTTGCCGGCCTCTTCTACACCAGGGACTGAAAGACACAAACAGGATGCAGTGGACTGCGGTAATGTGAGCCCGGCTTTTTTAAAAGAAAACGTCATGGCGGATCTTTTGCTTGTTTCAATTGTTTCTTTTTATTAGAATTCCAGCAGAATCCTCGGTTCAATCAAATCTATTGCTGACCATGCACAGACCATGACCACGTTGGAGCAATTGTAACTTTAAAACTTTTCCTTGTATAATTATTGGATAAAAATGCCAACCTCCCTGCTGCATAAAGTACCTACCCTTCATTGTTTCATTAATATTGCATTTAAAGGTAGCTGAAGTTGCTTTGTGCAGGCGGCATAATGGATTTGATGAGTTTTCCTATGTAAAAAAAATACTATTCCATATAGCTTGCAGAAATCTTGTGATCCTAATTTCCTGTCGGATTTGACAATTGCTGCACTGCAAGCCAATCTCTTTTTGCTTTGTTTCCATCTTTATCTGTGTTGTCATGAATAGGCACATTCCATGATGAACATGGTTTGGGAACTCCGGTTCTTTATCGGATTAAATGCCACTCCTCTCTGTCTTCATTTATGAAAGGTTAATGTAATTCTGAGGGAAGTATTCCTAAAAAACCATAAGCCAATAGGGGAGTTCACCGTTATTTACATTGTTTTAGTAAAGAGTTCTCCCACTGGTGGTTTTTTTAGGGGATCTTCCTCTTCCCCATTAACCTTCAGAAAAGGAAGGAGCGGAATGGAGCAGCACTTGATTGGGCTGGTCAGTGGGTGCATTTTGATTATACCAGGTAGAAAATCGATAAAAAAATTAATAAACAGTATTTATATAGCACCAACATATTATACAGCACTGTACAATAAAAAGGGACAATTAGGGACGATTATTTTTACTATTAAACAGGATTTATATAGGGCCAACCTATTACGCAGCGCTGTTCATTGAATAGGGGTTGCAAATGACAGACAGATACAGACAGTGACACGGGAGGAGGAGAGAACCCTGCCCCAAAGAGCTTACAATCTAGGAGGTGGGGGGAAGTAACACACAATAGGAGGGGGGATATGGATTGGTGGGTGAGTAGTAAGGGTTTAGGAGATAGAAGAAGATGGTAGAAAACTTTTAAAAAAGCCCTCAAAACCCATCTTTTCAATGGGAAGAAAGTAGGAGCAAGCCGAATAGGACGAGGAAGACCATTCCAGAGAGTTGGGGCAGTTCTAGAAAAGTCTTGGAGCCTTGCGTGTGATGAGGTTATTAGTGAGGAAGTCATTAGAAGGTCATTGGAGGAGAGGAGAGAGCGGCTAGGGGAGTATTGTTCTATCAGGTCAGAAAGGTAAGTGGGACAAGGGCTGTGGAGGGATTTGAAGGCAAAGCACAGGAGCTTGAATTTGATCTTAATCAATATCGGGGGGATCTCAATCGTTTATGTGCCAGTGTTTGGTTTGTTTTCCTTGCCTTGATCCATTTCCTCAGTGAACATTGGAGTGAAGCTTATGCAGAGGGTTGAGTCAGTTTGCCACTCCATGTGGGGCATAAACTGCTAAGGGAATGTAGGAGACATCTTTATTGGTTAACGTTTGCTTCAAACACTGAGTCGGTTTTCTAAATACCTTCTAAAGAATGATGTGAAAAACATCAAAAAGGTATATATTGTGTAGCAGGTTTGGACTAGGGACCTTGGGCACTGCAGCGGAAGTAGGAAGGAGAGCCCACAAGAATATCTCTCCTGACACAGTGACCCTCACCAGAGGACTAGGGGCTGTCCTGTGACCCCCTATGTGGCACAAAAATCTATTTTCACTGGGACATACAATCTGTGTATCCCAATGATATGCCCTCAACATCAGTTTTTTGTGCTGTACTGGTGGTCATAGAACAGCTGCCTGGCCCATTCTAACCCTGTTGCATGATGCACAACAAGCATAAGTTTGCTTGATTCTCTTTTTCATCATTTTCAAAGTCAACAGTAAAGCATTCTTCTGGAGACCCTGATTATAGCTTTAGGATTTCACAGGTGATTTCAAATTGTTCATATTTAATTTATTTGGCATCTAAATAGTTACCTATTAAACCCCTAAATAATCAAAAAGTTCTGAAGCCAGCGCTCAATAATGAAATGCTGCACCGAGCCAAAGTTACAAATTGGAAACAGAGTTACTGAGTGGTGCCAAGTGGCGCAGGTGGCAGCGATAAATTGGCTGGCACACCTGGAGGGTTAGGTTCAGACACCAGCGGGCACACGTCTGTCTTTCACATCTAAGAACGTTCATCCTGTTTACTGCAGTGCCGGCCCTTTGTGATGGACAGCTCTGTTGTCTTTTATGTCAGCGGAGACTCCCTGGAGCTTAGTTTGGGCACTACAGGATGCCTCCACCCTCCTCGTGGAATGCTACACAAACATCAAAGTGGAGCCGGAGGATGGAGAGATGAGTTTGCTGCAGTAATGAACTTGGGATTGAATTGGGATCTGTAATCATGAATAAAATTCATCTCTTCTCCTTGCCTTTCTGTCGTCCGAATCCTTCACCATGGCCCACCTAGGCATTTGTTGGCGGTCAGATATTTTATACGCTCCGATCACCAAAGAAGATTGACAGATTGGACCATCAATTGCTCTGCATGCTTTATGTTTTTGTTAAAAATTGTTCTGTATTCCTTATTTCAGCACTCCTTGCCGAAGCACCAGAGCGTGTTCATGTCTGCTGACTGCAGAAGCCTTTCTACTTGATTGATGATTCGCAGCCTGGCGATACCGCTTGCTTCTTATTGAACTGTTGGCACTCCTGGTGTCCAGATTCCACCTATGCTTTGTTCATGATTGCTCACAGCCCAACCACAGGTTATCAATAAATAAAAAAATAACCATGACATATTGCAATAAAAAAAAAGTGACGCTAGCTGCAATTTTTACCCTGTATCTAGTGATGTCTCCCTTGTCTCTGACACCCAGCACTATTAAACACACTTCTTGCATTGCTCATAATTAATCAGATCTGGACTTGCAAAAAATGTAGCAAAGGTCTAACCTAACGGAGAGAAAGCCTTACCTGCTCATGCTTGCTGCATCACCACATATTCTTGTAGTCAAAGACAAATTATTGGACATTATCCTTCCCCTGTACAAAGCATTGGTCAGACCACATCTGGAATATGCAGTCCAGTTCGGGGCACCAGTTCACATAAAGGACATTGTGGAATTGGAGAGAGTGCAGAGAAGGGCAACTAAATTAATAAAAGGAATGGAGGAGCTCAGCTATGAGGAGAGATTAGCTGAACTGAATCTTATCTCCCATGAGAAGAGACGTATAAGGGGGATATGATCACTCTGTATAAATATATAAATGGTCCATATAGAGAACTCTCTTCCCAATTATTCACTTTGAGATCATTACAAAGAACAAGGGGGCGCTCTTTGCATCTGGAGGAAAAGAAGTTTAAGCTCCAGGTAAGGAAGGAATTCTTCACTGTAAGGTCTGTGAAAATGTGGAATCGGCTCCCTCAGGAAGTAGTTTCAGCAACTACTATAGATTGCTTTTAAAAAAAGCAAAAAGCTGGTGTTTATCTAACTGGGTATTAAAGTTTTAAAATAAAGATAAAAGAGACTGTCGATCCAGGGAACATCCAATTGCCTCATGGGATCAGGAAAGAATTTTTTCTCCTGTTGGAGCAAATTGTACCAGGGTTTTTTTTTGCCTTCCCCTGGGTCAACTATGTCCATAGGGTTTTATATCTGGGATATGTTTATGTTCCCTAGTGGTTGAACTTGATTTTCTTATGTCTTTTTCAATCTAACTGACAATGTAAACCTAAAAAAAAAGAAATCCATGTACAGGACACAGTTTTTTAGTAACTTTTTCATTTTCTAACCAATAGGAGAAAAATAATTCTGTATGTTTGAGAAGGTTTGGACAAATCCCAAGAGCCAGTGAAAATTGCCAGCTAACACAAAAATTACAGCTGCAGGCTTTTGTAGGATTTGATTGTTTTCTAAAGAAACAGATGTTCTTTAAAAGTGTCTATCGAAGATTACATTGTACTGACTGGTTCCCCCATTTCTCATTGATTATTCCAAGCACAGCACTCTCCCTCAAATGCTGTCACACAGTATTTCCAATAGATAAATTGTACATTACCAATGCTGATGGCTTTTTAATTATCTTGTTTTAGATTATAAATGTTAATATAAATTAGCAGTTGCATAGGGTTTGCCATCACCCCACAGTCCTTGGTATGGGCAATGGGTCACTTACACATAGGTTCTGTTGTGGGCTCAACCATGGAATGTAAGTGGTTTGGAATAACTTCTTGCATGCTTGTGGTTCTTCCATGATAGTCTAACTTACCCAGTCTTGGAGAGCTTTAATAAACCAGGCCCATTAAGTACCGGATTGTTGGAGATGGAAGATCCAGCAATGGATGTTGAAATATTTTGTAGGGGTTTCAGTGGTAAAATTGAACATTTCCTGGGCAATTACTTGTGATGAATATTGTTAATCTGACCTTTTTTGAATATTATACAAGTTCACTCTTTACTGATTTTCTATAGAGTGCACTTTATAATGTATTACCAAATTTGGTTGTGCAGAATGAGATTGTTTAAAGGGTTAAATAAGCAAAAAGATTTCTCTATCACAGTGGAAGGAATCAGCCGAGTTCCAGGTCTCTGCATAGAAAAAAAAAACTCTAAAAACCAGGGCATGAAGGGATGAAAGGGATATTGGTAAAATATAGCAGATTTTCTGTTAAAATAGAAGATCGACTTAGTCTGAGCCCCCTCGTCAACTCCCAAGTTTAAAAATACACCTAAAATAAAATATAAAGAGTTAGAATTCTACATGCATTACCCCGTCTTCTAACATCGCTGGGCATGATATCTCCAACTGAGAACATTCTTGGTAAATTCAGAGGTGACGTACAAGAAGATAATCCAGTCCATTGCAAGATTCTCTGTATTCACCAAGAAGGACGATGGTCTCACCTAGGCACCCAGGATGGGAAAGATAAATCTAATTCAATTCTCTTTCAGATATATTTTACACCTATCAATAGTATGAGATTTAGGAATGGAGAGGAGACCTAAATGTAACCAAAATCCAATATATTGCGCAAGAAACATCGGACATTGGAGAGCCGGACCGCTACTCTCAGCAAGAGATCCGGCTCTCCGGTGTGCTGCCACAGTTCTAATCACAAACACTTAGTAAAAAATGTCTTTTTCTTGACTTTTATTGCAGCCTGACTATAAAGAAAATAAAAAGGCTCATAATTAAATAGACTTTAAAGCCCAAACTGCATGACCATCTATGATCCTGGTGCCCAACTGGGCAGGGGTTGATGCACTTGTTGCCTAGGTGCTCACTCGGGGACAATCCATCTGGATCTTCAATTCACTGTAGAACAAAGTATCGTTTCCCTTTGACAGAAAGCAGTAATAACCGATCCACTGCCAGAATGCATAAGTAATAAAACCATATTACAGTGGTGAGGATGGGATTCCAAAAATGAAAGTTCCCATCCTAATGATAGTGACATACTGCATTTTAAGTCATTTTTTATTTTGCACTTTTAAAATAAACATTCTTATCCTTGGATTAAAGCATTGTAAATTGGCCCTATTGTGTCAGTGATCTTGGGGCCGGTGTGTCTGTCTGGGCTTCTCTCCCCGCCCTTGTTTATGTTCAACCTAGGTGAAGGAATTCTGATGCCAGCATCATTATGACCAATCGGTTTTATATCTTTATGATTTGTTCTGCAGCCGAAAACCGATAGCTGCAATCTAATTGGCTACTCTGAGCAATGAACGCATTACAGTTACTAAACAGTTACATACTTTTCTGTAATATGAGTCAGTGACCGCATTACCTCATTATTAGGAGCTGTCTGGCCTGCTTTTCATCTAAACTGCTGCCATTACATAGTGGAAACCTCTTTCTAAATTCTGCTGATTTAAAGTGAACCTCTACTTTATTATTGCTAGGTTCCTTTTATAGGAGAGGATCATAAAGGGTCAGGACTCTTCCTCTGGCTATCCCACCATCTGGATTAACTGGCCACAATTTTTGGTGCATAGATGGCATTCCATCTGCGCCACACAATCAATACACACAAAATGTTGCATTTTCATATTATATAACCTTCTATCCAGCCATCAGGGGAAATCTAAGCTACTTTTCTTATGTCTGTGTAATGTTGAAAGCTTTTTGCTTACGCAGATCAATAGCTCAAGGTGATATTTACTTACAAAATTGATGGCTTATGTTTGGTTTAATCCGAAGTATAACTAGAAGACAACATGAACGAAAGATCTCTCCGCTGTTTCTTCTCTAGCTAACCCATAGTGCTCTTGGAACCTTTTCATGCACATGCTTCAAACTCTCTCCCTGCAGAGAGGTAATTCAGGCTCCAGTTCTATTACAGTGCGCTCAGCCCTCTTTTATTCACAAAAAACTTACACAAAGTAAAATACAGGGGTTTGGCCTCACAGGAGATCAAAGTCATTCACAGCATGACAACAAAAAAATTACAAATTTTAGCCTCCTGGCTTGCTCTGTGTGTCCCATGGACCTCCTGGGCTCTCCCAGCACACGGGCTATACAGCCCTTTTACCTGAGCCACCTGGCCCCAGGCTACAACATCCTCCTGGCTCATTGGCCAGGTGCTCCAGGGCTATTCTCAAATTCTGGCCTGAAAAAGGGAGGAGTGCATGGCCCACCCATTCCTTCCATGACACTTGGGGCTTGCATCCAAAATTAAGAGCTGCAATTCAGCAGCAACACATATTTTTGGCCCTACTTGGGCTATTCCAAAATTGTGTTGCATGATGCCAAATACCCTTTAGTTTCATCCCACCATTTCTTCCTCTACATTATTTATTTAGCAAAAGTATATGCGTACATATAGTAAAAATCTCATAATTTTCAAAATTTCTGGTTAAAGTAGCCACATACATCTCCCATATGGCAGTTGTATTCTTTTTTTCATCAATGCCAAAGTCGGCTGTCATTCTTCCCTGAAGCCTCCACCCTGGTCTTAAAGAGAATTAATTCTGTGAACTTGAGATCCAGCAACTGCACGTTCAAGGGGAACCTGTATTTGATTTTCCAAAATTGTTTTGAAAAAGAAAAGAAGGGGTTTATTGGCTAAAGAATTATTATAATTATGTATTCATGGGAATTATTCATACATAATTACATACAGCCAATAGATACATCCAAGACCCATTGTATTGTTATGGGATTAGGATGTCAATACTTTACATTAAACAAGGTATTCACAACCGTCTCAGTCTTTCACCCAACGCATTTCGCCTAGTTTGGCTTCTTCATTATTTGGACTTAAGCCGTGTGGATGTGTAATAATGGGTGTCCAAACATCAAAGAAATGAGTTACGACTTGAGCAAGTTGAAAGGGTGGCCCTGGATGAAGCTTGAACAAAGATGGTGCTAAAGTCGGTGCCGGCATTGCCAGGGGTTTATAGCGATCAGAGATGAATACATGGGTTTGTTACACATATTCATTACTTGGCATGCTGCACCGGACATTAAAACATATATGTGATGCTTGGTTTCCTTTAAAAGCGCTCTTCTCTGTTAATTTAATTAACTTGGCCAACAATCCAACTGGCAATTAGCTTATTTTTTCGCCCTCTGTGCCCAGCAGATAGATGAATGAGAGATACATCACAGTGAACATTGTGTAAATTTAGGCCCATTTCGACCATTAATGAATGTAGAAAGAAAAATAACAGGATGTTCCAAGGTAAACGAAGCTCTCCGCAATTAACCGATTCATTGAATTTCAATATCAATTATGCCTGTGTTCTTGTGTACGCGTTGCAATACAAAGCAGGCGCGGTGCCCCTGGCCTGTCCCTATCTCTAAAACTCCGCCGAACGCCATGTCCTTGGGATAAGATGGCGCCAATTAAAGCCGTTTAATGAGGCCTACATGCAAATGAAGCTGATGCATATGCATGAATCGCACGCTGGTCCTCTGTTGGCTTAATTTAAAAATTCTTATTGTACGGCAATTGTCTTTTTTTAATTGGTTCCATTGCAAATGCACAGGGGGTTTATATATATATTTGTTTTTTACCTCTAGGAAGAACATTAAAGACTTCAAGAATGTACCTGTAACCCTATTCTTCTCTACTGCTTGACTTGGGAGAGTTGGATAATACCATTGGACAGGCTAAGGTGACTCTTGGAACTGTAAGTACAATTTATTATTATTAAACAGGATTTATATAGCACCAACATAATATACAGTGCTGTACATTAAAAAGGGATAATGAGGGACGATGATTTTTACTATTAAACAGTATTTGTATAGCGCCAACCTATTACGCAGAGCTGTACTATAAATAGGGGTTGCAAATGACAGACAGATACAGACAGTGACACAGGAGGAGGAGAGGACCCTGGCCCGAAGAGCTTACAATCTAGGAGGTGGGGGAAGTATCACACAATAGGAAGGGGGATATGCAGTGGTGGGAAGTAGTGAGGGTCAAGGACAAGAAGACGGGTAGGTCAGCATGAATAGATGGGTTTGAAGGGCTCTTGTAAAGGAGCAGAAAGTAGGCGCAAGCCGAATAGGACAAGAAACACCATTTCCAGAAAGTCGGGGCAGCTCTAGAAAAGTCTTGGAGCCGTGCGTGTGAGGAGGTTATGAGTGAGGAAGTCATTAGTCATTGGAGAAGCAAAGAGAAAAGATTGCTTATAGATAACAATCTATAAACAGAAGAAGGTCACTGGGGATTAAAATGCATCCAAACCCATAACCAGAAATGCCCCATATTGTACCTTACCCATCCTTAGTGTAGTTGTTGTATTCATTTTTATTTGGTAATCTGGAATTACCACCTATAAGGCCATTTCATAGTAATTCTACGGCAGGCAAAAAGTTGTTTCTGGCCATGCAGTTGCTTTTCCTGGAGGTGTTGCACTGAAACAGCAACCGAAAGGTAAACATCTGCAAATGCATTATATTGTGGTGTAGTTTGTTGTTCCTGGGCAGGGGTGTAGTGGATCGGGCACTATTGGGATTGCCATGCCCTCCTTTTTTTAGGGAATGGGCATGCATGCTCACTCTTATTTTGCAAAGTATTCTTTGGTGCTCTGCGGCTCTGGCCGGTGTGCTCGCCCCCACGGGGCCCTTTTTCCGGCGCCTAGGAGCACACCGGCCAGAGCCGTGGACCATGTCTACAGTATGGAATTGCAGGCTTAGGGCAATGGGCAGGTTGTCTCTCTGATCACAACCTGCCCACTCTCCCATTGCAGACTCAGACCTCTGATGGGAGAGTGGGTGGGTTCTGGAATCATAATGTCTCTCTGGGGGAAGTTTCTTCCCCTTTGAGTGACACAAAGGCAGGGGTGTAGTGGGGCGAGCACATCATGGATAGTACCATGCCCCCTCTTCCGTTTTTTACAACTACACCCCTGCTCCTGGGCATGTTGAAGCAGTTTGCAATGCACCTAGGAGCATCTACCCAGATGGTTTCCTTAAATGGTCGGAGAGGGCCTTCACATCTCTGTGGGCAATTTTTTACTCTCTGTATTGTATGTCTGAAGAGAGCTATGACTGCCACCCAAGCTGGACTACTAATATGTCTGTACAGTTCCATGGTAAATTAGTAATCTCAATTACATGGGTAATAATGGAGAGATTAGTAGATTATTGAAGAAAGATAACAATTCTTTGTAATCAGTTCAGCTCACGGGAAGTTATGGAGACGCTGAATTTCTATTAAGATGGGTGTCTTATGCACTGTCCGAAAATGTTCTATACTAATATTAGACAAATGGACTACAATATATTTAGTTTTCCTGCATTGGTTAAGTTATTTCGGTGTATGGAAGTGATTTAGAGCCCTATAATTCTATTTGTACATATAGCCTAGAAACGCCTGGCAGTAATAACATTTAGCTGGATTGATTCTGTGGTGTTGAAGGACTGTTTTTTAATACTCATCCAAGTAGTTTCTTCATTCCTAGTAGGAATAAAGTCGCAATGAAAATACAGAACAGGTCCAGCTGCATTAGACTAACTACTACTAGCTGTACCATGACCCAAGTAAGTGAGAAGAGAACATTCACAGGTAGCCTATAAGCCTTTGTAGCCTGTTCTGAAACAGCTGCTGAACTGGAACATAGATGATGAGCTTTTGTAGCAGGAGTTACAACCGCATCCATTGTAGAAAGCCACTCGTAGCCTTCTTTGTTTCCCAAACACCATTGCCATCTATGACCACTGCTTTAGTCCCATGCGCCTTGCTCCAAACTGACCTCCACAAACCGTATGATGTCCCTTAGCCAACAGGTTCACCTCATTATCCCAACCCTGATGATCCTTTTTCCATTAAGATTCCACAATTTGTACATCTGTTTTCCAACCAAGGAGATGGTTTCTATTTCCATAAATGGGAAATGAGTCTCCAAGCAGCACCATTGAAGCTATTGGTGACATTCAGCAATGTCTTTTGGTAGACAACGTTCAACAGCGTTGTACCCTAATCTTGCTAAGAGTGTGTTTCTCAACCAGGGTTCCTCCAGAGGTAGGTTTTTTGAGCAATTGAACATTTGTACCTTTTGAGGTCAGTTAAAATACACCAATGATCTTTTTGGCAAATTTTGGGCACAGATTGGATCAGCGTTTCTCAACCAGGGATTCTCCAAATGTTTAAGTGACACCAATGATCTTTTTGGCTATCTGTAAGGTGAAATTCTTCCCGATGGCCAGCAATGTGAGAGGCATTCTTCTCATCGACCACCATCTAGTGTACTGTGAGCTGTGGATATAATAATTACAGAAGGGGTTCTCTAAGACCTCAAAGTTTTTTCAAGGGCTCCCCCATGTTAAAAAGGGTGAGACTTGCTGAGCTAAGACAGTAAGCTTAATTCACCGAGTTTTAACACACAGGTAAGGATCTGTAAGTTCTCTAATCAAACAAGTGATGCTCATAGGCATAAACCATCTGAAATGTTTTGTGTTCCCATTTATTCTTTTTCCTTGCATACTTACCCTCGGTAAACTGATAAAAATGACAGTTTAAAGCCGTTGGGGAATGCCACTTATTACAATTTCACAATTCACCAAAGCATCAAAGCTGCTTTAATTAGAGAAAACTGGAGCTTGTGAATATTTATAACATTTTGTATGAATCTCGCCTCTCAAGCAAATAATTACCGCAGATATTTCTGAGTCTGTGGATGGATCACCTCTTCTAAAGCTAGCAGGCTCTTTCGGTAAATTTGCCTAGTAGATACTTGTTGACCTTGAATATTATATCATTATTAGCAAGCTTTTAATTCCCCGCTATTGCTTTTCGATTGTTTAAGCTTTTTATGCAAAAATTGTATTTTTTTCATTTATGATAATAACATTTCTCACATTGTATTTATAAAAACAATGCATCCTGGGGACATAATTCATGGATCAAAGGTCATTATTTTTGTACCCATTCATAGCTTTAGTTCACCAGGTTGCTTTTAACAAATAGCCATTTGCTCCTAGGTTGTTTTTCTGGCTGTTGACCGCCGTGCATGCTCATGCCAAGTATACCAGCAAATCCAGGCCCCTACCACTTCTATGAGACGAGGATATTGCATGGAATAAGTGCAAAGATGTTGCAAACCTACCCACAAATACAATACCCCTAAATATCTTTGCAAACCAAGATATTGCTACTACTAACTTGTGTGTGTGTGTCTATATTTTATATATATATATATATATATATATATATATCAGTCCATAGAGATGGCAAGTATGCCTAAACTCATTCCAACCTGCAAAAAAATATTTGCATTAGCTTTTTGAACAAAATTGTGCTTTTTATTTATAAACCACAAACATTTTCTGCAGGTGAATCTTCAGGTCCTTGTGTTTTATATGGCAGTGATTGATTTATCATCTGAGAATGCTTGTCAAATGTCAATTTTTTGCCCTATATTGCAAAGGATTCATGGATGGTCCAATTGGAATTAAATTGGGAGAGATGGTTTAAAACAAAACTTGGGGCCCCTACCTAGACTGCTTTCTTCCTATGGTAAATTCCCAATGGAAAAGTTTTACTTTGTTTCCTATTTATTTCACTGACTTGTATCTGTGTGATTTATGGAATACGTATTACTCTGAGTGTTTTTTTTCCTAACAGGATTTTCCTTGCCTAAAATAACATGTGTCACTCTGGGTATTATAAATGATCAGCCCTGACTGTAGATCTTAGCTTATTTATTAAGTGTAATGCTGGTTTGTTTAAAGTCTGATGTGATGGTAACATGCAGCAAAAGGTCAAAGGTGTTGTAAACTGCCTTAATATAAATGGGATTATCCAGTAGCCAGCCAGGCAGGGAGTGAAAACATTTGTCTGTTTAGTGTCATGTGATGTGAATAAAAATCATTTTATTTGAGGGGATGGAGTACTATACGGGTAGCGTACATTCAGCACCGTTTCAGTCCGTTGTGCTACGGGCTCAACTGCAATCCCAACAAAAGTGGTTGGGAATGGGGAGATGCTTTGAAACCTTTTTTTTTTTTTTCTTTGCCTGCAGTTGCACCAAATAGGAGTGTTTAAAGATTTGCACCACAGCTCCATGCAAATCTAGTAACCTACAGTGCACTTTGGCACTCCTTTAGTGCACTTATGAGGGGTGCCAGCCATGCAGTTTGACACCACAGAGCCTTTAAGGATTTTCCAAATCTAATTACTGGAATTAAGGTAGATGGAGGGTAGTAGTAGTAGTAGTAGTGATGAATGTGGTTGTGGTGGGGGGTCTCTGTTAATCATACTATTGCTGTGGGTGTCTAAAATTTAGGAATGACCAGGGTCAAGTTGTTCATGAACATAAGCTAAATTTTAGAGTATGCCATCTACAGCATTGATGGTCCAATTGGAATTAAACTGGGAAAGATGGTTTAAAACAAAACATGGGGCCCCTCTTTGGACTGCTTTCTTCCTTTGGTAAATTCGCAATGGGAACTGGTCCCTGTTGGAGGAAGCACTCCAGAGAGAGGAAACAGGAAACTTAGAAGACAGGAAGCTGAAGAACAGACATGTCAATCTATACCCTACCCCCAACCGCCACACACCCCACATCTAAAGTTTTAGTGGGTGCCACTTCCTGTATACATTCTCTTCATACCATTTCTTAGGGCAGGTTTCCTGGGAATGACAACTGTGGACCATGGCAGAGCAATTTGCATTGACAATACCAATGGAGACTACAGTTTCTTGTAGTGTCCATTGGGAGTGCATGTGACAAGGTGGAAAATCTGGAGCACAGTTGGAAGTGTTGCTACCCTACACCAGAAAGTGCCCGAACAAGGAGCTTCGTTGCAGGAACACCAGGTATTATTGTGTCTGCATGATCAATCATGCAATCAATATCTACCAGATATTGATCATTTACCTTGACCATGGCACCACTGGATATGGCTCGGGGGATCAGCTTATATTTCTGAAAATATTTTTGGAATGGTACCATACCTAGCTTTGTACTGCTTTATGCAATTCAAAGTTATGCATCCATCAATCATCCTCCTGTGCTTGATTGATGGGGAGATCCTGATCATCCTTCAGTCAAAATATTTTATTCAAGTATCATTTAAGAGCGATTTAGACAATAAAATTTCATTTAATGTAATGTTTTTTATTCTTTTAAGCTTGGCCAATTTTATTTTAATGAAAGCTGTCGATTGATGCGGTTGACTTTTGAGGTGAGCGCAACATGTTACGTAGATATGAGATTTTAGTGTATTATGTGCCTCTTCTTAGTTGGTGACCCTTTGAATGAAGCTCCATGGTCATTGAATGCTTCTTTTCATATCCACCATCTAGGGTCCAGGCTTTACAATGGCTGCCATTGCCCATGTATATGATGCCCATGTTCTTGTTTCCAGTGTTCCCTCCTCAATTCAGAAGTCCAGATCCACTAAAAGTTTAGCACGTCTTTCCAAAATCTGATGTCCGGTGCATCTCCACCTCAGCTGTCGCAGACAATAAACCCTAATTTTGCTGTACTTAAGTGTTTTGGCATCCAGAGAGCTATGTGTTTCTTTGCGATAATTCATGGGGGGAAGATAGTTTTTGGAGCAGCTTGGGAAAGTAATGACAGCAATTTGGGGATGCGTGAAATGATTCATTGTATCAGTCTTTTATTGAAATCAGGATCTATTGTGTTGAAGAGCTTAACTTTGCAGAACTAAGCCAGCACTCCAGCAGTTTACGGTTTTTGTGCCAGTGGAGTTTGTTGCGATTTTTACTTAAAGCTACAGTGCATTTAAAATGGATGTAAAGCCTGAACAATAAGCTCCCCCTATTTTGAGCCTTGGTCAGTTCTATTAGGGCCAAACAAACCTATTTATCCAGCTAACATAGGTTAGCTCTTTTTACATTTTACATGCCTGTTGTGTACAAACTCACCACACCCTTAAAATTGCCCTGCCCCTGAGGAACTCTACTTGCTGTTTCCCTTAACATTGGGCTTACACTAGTTACCAGCTTGTGACCAATATATATATGGCTTTGTAACCCCAGCGCCATACCCTGTGTACCCATTATTGTGTACAATGGGCAGCAAGCTTGGGTTAGGTTCGGATTTGGAATAATATGGCTTTGTAACCCCAGCGCCATACCCTGTGTACCCATTATTGTGTACAATGGGCAGCAAGCTTGGGTTAGGTTCGGATTTGGAATAATTTGTTGTTGAACTGTTCACCAATCTCATTGTTCACACTTATCTATTGGGGACTACAGAACTATCTCTTATGAAGAGGAGTGGGAGAACTCCTCCATTGCAATGTAACATAGATATAGACTCCCATGTTGCCTGATGTACAAAAGTGTGAGTGTTAAACCATTTTCCAGCCCTGGCAGTCTGTTTCAAAGAATTTTTGGAATGTTTGAAATTTGCAGTAAGCTGAATGATAATGTCCATTGCACAGGTTGAAGCAGACCCACCCATCATGTTAGGATTTTGCAGACATGGGTTTTCATTAGATTGAAAATAATTCAACATTTGCACATATTACATTTTGGATTCTTTGAAATGTTATTAACAATGCGGCATTGATGAAAATATTGCCGAATAGGAGGGCCATAATGCACTATTGTGATCGGGTGCATTACCACAATGCATGTTATTGTGCATAGGCCCTTATTTTCACACACTTTGCATACTTATATATTAATTTTGCATTCCTCATCCATTCATTAATCATGCCCCTCTCCATTCCTTCTATCTAATCTATCCATCCATTCATCTAGCGCCTGGTTTTACCAGCTGATTTCTTCTTCCTGCACATTGTAGAAGTCAATAGGCAGCTTCAGTCCAAGCCTTACAGATATCATTCAGATCACTAAAACACAAAAAAGCTTGGGTTGCACGTTAATAGACTGTTTTGCAAAAAATTTTGCCTGGGGGTATCTGAGGAGTGCCTCCTTGGTGAAATAAGGTCACAAATAGAGTCTAACAATGACTGCGGTGTGACTGCGTTCAAATAAGTCAAGAATAAAGTTCTATTGTTTTGCAGTGTAGGTAATTTTTTTTAAAGATATATTTCATCTTTGGATTGTTTTGAAGTTTTCCCCTTGTGAATTCCCTGATTATACAACTTATTATCCAGACTCTGTGTCTACGCAGGGAATCCTGTACAGCCACGTGTTGTTGTGATAAGACGCTGGCCCGGGGCTGCTGGGACGTAGACAGGCAGATGGCAGGTGGGGCAATTATCTGAACAGGAAAAAAGAAGAACACATGCAGTGGGGATTCCTTTGCCAAGTTTTGCCCCCCCCACCCACAAATATCTCCACTTTTAAGAATGTCTTGTCTGAGATGAACTTGAGTTTTTAATGTTAATGAATGGAATCAGGGTAATGCTGGCTCCTTTAACATTCTAAAATACTTTTAAAGCCTTTTCAAAACCACAGAAATCTCTCTAGTAAATATATTTTTTTCTTTTATAGTAGTTGTAGTGCATAAAGTCCTAATATGTCTGTTCAGTTCACACAAGTTATACCATGTATTTTATGGATTATACCAAACCTGGGCATACATGCTTCATCTCTTCCGCTGCAATACCAGTCCTTTTGTGGACAATGGTCATGAAGGGTATTGCTATTACGTCACTCTACCTGCACAGAACACTGAAGTGTGAGGCCATGAAAGTTATTTTAAAGCATTTTCAGGGGAAGATTTTGCTAATTATGAGATTGGTTGGAGACCATGTCTGTATTTTTGCTGTTTCAGCCCATTAGCCAATGCTTGTGGCATCTCACCCCTCTTCTTTCTATTGATTAAGGATAAAATTGCCAGTCTCCTTTAGTTGTGCCATTTCATTACTGTGCCTGGGGTGCTGGGTAGCCTGACCTTGGGAAGATAATTTTGCTTCTCCTTTCTTGTATAAGCAACTCATCTCATGGCTGTTCATGGAGCATTTGGACCTTGTAGGTTTCGAAAGGTGGTACATATCTGATCATTGTCCTATATCTGTGGCCACTACAATTTTGTAAATGTTGATACACCGTAATGTCTCCATGTGAATTCTTTGAGGGTCTCATAAGTTGGACTGCCACCAATGGCTGCTAAAGATGGCTATTCTTACCAATTGATCTCCTCACTGGGTGGACATTGTGATGCTTCACTGAACTTAGTAAGTACTACTCCAAAGCCTTGTGTTTTGTGGATTTCTTATAAATTCAGTACTTTATAGTATTCAGGATTTTCCTATATTGCTAAAAGCTTTATCTAACAAGAGCAGGAAATGGCAACTTTTTTTCTTGGTGAACAGCGCCTACCACATAGATGGCCGCCACCACTCCCTTCCAGAAACCCAGCCACATCTGGCCCAGACCAGCACTCTCCCCTTATCTCAGAGTTGATACAAGAAAGATTGACATCCACACTCTACTTTATCTCAAAACAAATTTTAACACTTTTTATTTTCTTCCCAGAAGCCTTTGTTGTCGGCAGCTGCTGGCCCATTCTCTGCGAGATTAATGATCAAAGTGTTTATCTGTGTGTCCAGTCACAAAGTTGCTGTCAGAAAGTTTACCACAATTAGCTGTTGTAAAAGCCAGCTGTGCTTCTGACTCACTCACTCTTGTCTTGGTTTTGTGTCCCTAGAGACCCACAACTGATAGTAACTTTCTCAGCGTGTACAGATGACGCCAGCCAGGATGAGTTTTATGTAACTAAATAGTGGCTTCTGGTGATGATCTGAAAGCAGAGGAAGAATTTAGGTGCTCAGGGCTTGAAGCCTTCCTGTAGCCATGTCATTTAGGACTAAGTTATCACTTAAGTCTGTTAGCGCTTACCCATACTCCTACCATCTGCTCGCATGGGCATACCCAACACCAGATAACTGTAGGGGCAATCACTTACCCTAGACTGAATGAGACTCATTCTGGAGCAAATCGACTCATTCCCCGGTTTCATTTAGGGGTTATCGTGTAGCTCTAGTGTTACATGGGGTTGGGTAGGCACTTGCAGCTAGGGTTAAACTACACAAGTGGCTACATTTTAAGGCATCTGGATGTCCCAGTGTGGTGTCTGGTCATGGTGGACATTTCCATTTACTGTCCCGTAGTTGACGCCTCCTAGGCTGCGGCACAGAGAGGGACCTTGGGCAGCAATGGTCATCCGGGCTTGAACTGCATTGCTTGGTCTGTCAGCCTCCATTTCCAGAAGAGACAGAGGGTAATATGACAATGGACTAAAGCTTTGTTCAAATTCTAGATACAAATTGGTCTAGACCCTACATTTCAAAGTTCCATACATATGTCCATGGTTTGTTTGTTTACAGAGCTATATGTACCATTGTAAAGACAGGTCAACTGCCTGCCAATGCTATACTGCTATCATTTTGTGGTTCTGTGCACTATTGTATGGCGACATCTGTACATACATTGTGAAACGGGGGTTTGTCCATATGTATATGGATCACTTGTGGGACCAAAGCATTGGCCATCTTCTTCATGGACTCATCATCCTTGTGACCCATTGATGTCTTCATGGGTCATCTTCATGTCCTTGGACAGTTTTTAATGAATGACTAGTTGTTTGACATTGGGTCACCAATGGTTCCCTTTGAACAACATTCCTTTAGTGTTTTTATGGGTAAAATAGAAATATTGTTAGAGTGATTTTTTTTTTGTATATACGATGTGTTAATAAATGGGCAATGGTGCAGAGAAGGGAAAGGGTAGCTCAATGTTTGTTTGCAGATGGGCTTCAACTTTTTCAAATACATTCCAACTTGTAGCCTATGATTAGTATTCTATAAGTGAACTTGAGTGAACCCAGACGAACCAGACTGATGTTTGGAATAAATCCGGCAATCTGTTAGACTTTGAATCATCACACCGTTCCCAAAGGAGCCTCCTGGGATACATCTACACGTCTTCACCAAGACAGAGAGTTTAGCTTTATTCCTAGCTGATATTGTCTTATAGTTTTATAAGTCACTTCACACTCCTCCGCTTGTCAGGCTATTAAATCCACAGTAGAGAACACAAGAGTCCAGAGATAGACTGGTAAGGTTTTATGAGCAGAATGGTGTGGACTCGAATGAATCTTCTCAAAAACACTCTTTTGCTGATTAGATGGCGATGAGGTTTTCAAGCTTGTGCAGATTTTCCTTAGCCTGCTCCAATGTCTGTCCCTATTTGTTATCGCTTCTTAAACCAGACCTTTCCTCAAAATTGGAGCTCAACTCCAAGCAAAATGTTGTATTATGCTGAGGACAAAGAGGGAAAAGATTAGAACCTCCTTTAGGTTATTTATTCCTATTGGGTAGATTTTTTGTTATGTCCTGTTGGGATAAGAAGCAAAGAAATATCTAATCAATGGAAACTCTGATAAAAATATAGAGTGTGGGACTGTTAAAACTTGACTAGTCTTCTAAAGGGACTGTAGAGGGTCATTTGGTGGTGGACTGAAACCAAGAACAGATGCTAGATAAAAGTAATTGAACAAATCATTTAAAGGAAATGAGAGAAAATCTTCCTGATGGGGTCAGCCAGATAAAAACCTCCTGGAAATGTAACTTTTATGCACTTAGTTGTCCTTGGCCAGCTATACATCCAGTTTGTCTGGTATATAAGAGAGATAGACTTATTGGCTAGCATTCTGGCCTTCTAGCAATAGGGTCCAAGATTGACATCTTTGCCAGGACACTTTCTGTATGGAGTTCTTTGAGTTTGCATGAATTTATTCCAGATTTTCTGGTTTCCTTTACCTTCCCATCCTGGTGTAACTGGAATCCCACCAAAATTGGCCTTGGACTAAATAATAGGAACATTGGACTATGTTGTGAGACCGTTAGCTTCTTTGTTGGAATATTCATGATATGGATTCCGTATACAGTTAAGTAAAATGTGAGCACTTTAAAATACAGAGTAGAGAAATACCTGCTACTATACTTAGCCCATTGTGACGTGATGAGTGCTGGTATTCTCTATATACCAAGCTTGGCCCGGCAGTCCTTCCCTGGTCATGAAATCTTTTTCTCCATTGAGTAACTACTACACTGGTATCTCAGGTATATCCGATAAAACCTGCTGGAAATTTACCTTTTATTCACTTAGTTGTCCTTGGCCAACTATGCATCCGGATTTTCGGAGACAGACCTATTGGCTAGCATTTTGGTCTTGCAGTACTGGGGTCCCAGGTTGAAATATTGGGCAGGATGCTGTCTGTATGGAGTTCTTTGAGTTTGCATGGGTTTCTTCCAGGTTTTCCGGTTTACTTTACCTTCCCAACCTGGTGGGTATTTGGCATCCAACCAAAGTTGCCCTTAAAATAGGAACTATGGACTATACCTATGGTAGGGAACTTGCGAGATTGTGAGCTTCCTTGTTGGAATATTCGTGATAAGACTATGGACTCTGTACAGTGTTTAGTAATATGTCAGCACTTTAAAATAGATAATATTATAAGATAATATTAAAGCCCCCCTGGCTGTACAGGGTATTGAAACACCTTCTAATATACTTGGCCCCTTCTGACATGATGAGTGCTGGTATTCTCTATATACCAAGCTTGGCCCGGCAATCCTTCCCCGGTCATGAAACCTTTCTCCATCGAGTATCAACTCCACTGGCATCTCTCTCTGCAGATAATCGTCATCTACCCCCCCATCGCTTGTCAAGATATTTTTACACATCCATTCCTGAGCCCCTTATAACATTGCACCGCTGGACTAATTTAATATGAAGTGTTGCAGCTAATTGCCCGATATGTTTAATTAATAACAGACACTTTCTGTCCCTCAAAGAAGCTGCAGCTGGTCCCCTGGAGTGATTAAAGAAAATGAACAAAGCAGTAATTATAGAGCTTGCTTTGGGGGGGAGTCAGAACGGGGAGCTTTTATGGTTACAAGTAATAATTACAGCTTCGGGTCTATGTCGCTGTTAACCCCTAGTCTGGCGGGGAAGATAAGAGGGGTAGGATGAGCAGTAAAGTAAAGAAGAACTCCAGTCCATAAAAGTGAATCTGTTATTTAGCAAGCAGAAATTGCTTTCACTTTTTAAACTCAATTGTCAAAGTGAAATGCTGGTGGTCATGATCTGGCCCACAAGTCTATCCATCAGCCAGCCTAGGGTTCCTCCAGCAGTTGCTAGGGGTTGTTTGAACTGTAGCTAAATGACCTTTGAACTGGGGGTTCTTTGACCAATTGATAATCCCTGCATCCCAGTTCCGAGGCCAACACCCCGTGGTAAAGCCAGCTGATGATATTTGAAAGTGTTCTCCACACGACTGTTTCTCAACAAGGGTTCTACCAAAATTTCAATGATCTTTTTGGATATTTGTAAGCGTGACATTCTTCCCACTGACCAACACTGGTTCCCTGAAGCCATAAAATTATTTAAAGGGTTTTCTATTTTAAAAAAAAAGTTAGGAAGGGCTGCTCTACACTGAACCCCAATAAATAAGGTTCCTCATGACCTGGAAATTATTTAAGTGTTCCTTAGGGTAAATCTGGTTGCTTTAGGGAATACAATACTAGTATAAAAGGTCATAGGTGATCATTTTATTTATTAGTGATCATTTTATTTATTTGCAATAATTTAGCTGTAAATGAGTGGGCATAGTATTTTGGCAGACTTGTCATTGGTGAAAGGACTGCCAATTGGAGAAGATTGTAAAATGTGCCTGAACAATATAACAAAATATTGGTATGTTGGCTGAAAGATGCCAATTATTGGGATTAGTTTCCAATATTTTTCTTAAAGTCCAACTTTTGCAGTAGAAGAAATAATGATTGCACCCCAAACATAATCCAGCTGGCTCTGCATTGTATATGATAATGTGGGCAAGGGTGGCAGCATCACAACCCATAACAAAGATCATGTCGTAGGGTCAGTCTTGGCACTCCATGGACTGAACAAGCAGTATTTGCAGTCTGGGGCTACAATTCTTTTATTTATATTTTCACCAGTGTTCCAATTAAACCAAACACATACTGACACGTTTTATTATAAGTGACATCAAATAAGCGAGAATTTCCCTTTCACATTTCAAATATTTCCGCACCTAACTTTCACCACTCAGATCAGAATTGCAACCTCTGCAAAACAGAAAAAAAAAAGAACTAGACAAAGTAAACTTGTAAAACATGCTTATTCAGCAGCGACTGTTTCCATACAATGTATTTCCATGTAGTTGATGTCTGAAGAGGAAGCCAGCTCTTTGTTTTTGGATTGTCTCTCAGCAGGAGCTCAGACCCATACTTAACATTCCCCTTCCTGAAAGCTCTTCAGTTCCGAGAGGGTTAAAAGAAAAAGTTCCAGAAGTGTTGACAGCATTGGCTTGTTTATCTGGAAGTTTTGTTTTCAATAACATTGTTAATGGGAAGGAAAAAGCTGAAACGGCAAGAGGTTCCTTTTGTTTTTTTGTTTAGAAATTCATCACGTATGATGAGCTGAACATTTACGATAAAATTCTTTTGTTTTTTTAATTTTCCATTTTTATGAATTTTTGGGGGGGAGATTTTGAGCAGTTTTTGCATTTTCTTTAGAAATTAAAAAAAAAGCTCCTATAGGTTCAGCTGCACATGCTACGAAAACCAGGTGTTATGCAAATCTTGACTTGTGTCCAGAAAGTCAGACTCCACCTTTTCTGCTTCACTATTTACCAGGGAGGTGGAAGATGAACAGTAATGAAGAAAATTGATACAATGGGATTTGGTTTTACAAGGTAGACATGGCAATTCTTGGGAAATATATTGGATCAGTTTTACCTGCATTGTTGTTTAAAGCTGATCTAAACCTTGGTGGTACTTACCTGTGCAGGTGACATGTCTTCATGCTATCTTGATTGACCAGGTTGAGGATGATGTCCTGCACAGGTACAGCTTAGCAAAATGTGACAGCTGGGCGGTGATCAGGCAGATAAAGATAAATAATGCAGAATGAACATTGCCTGCCCATTTCTGCAATAAACACCTGCCTGATTTTTCCAAGTAGGACTTTAGTTCCATTTAAAGGATTACACACACTATGTCCCCTTCTCCTATTCCTATGGGTCCAGTGGAACATAAGAATGTAGGGAAATTGCCCCCCTGGGCCAGTACAAAGAAGTCTTTATGGGCTGCTGGTGGAGACGAGATTCTTCTCTATTCAGACATTGATCAAAGCGACAGCTGCATTTGGCAACCCATATAAACCCATTATAAAGCTACCTACTCATTCTGACCTGTGATCGCTGAATTTGGCAAAGGAAAGTCTCCCAGCCTTGACTTGTCATGTGAATGCCAAGAACTGCAAAACAAGCTGATGATGGAAGATGTAATTATGAACACACTTCTCCTTCAGGAACACCCACCTTTCTCCATGGCCACCAATCACATCGGCACCATGGCACACTTTGTTTTCTACACTTTAGTTCATAATAAAAGGGCCACATTCTTGTGCGTGACCCCAGGCCAAAGATTCCCAGAATCTGGTCCTCCCCTGCATGGGTCTTGAAGTAACAGAGAAGTATTGAAATATGGTCTGTGCCCCTTCTATGCCACCTGCTCTGCCCAGATCAAATGGTCCTCTTAGTTATAAGTGGCATCAAAACATAATTACAGGGGTAGTGTGTGTATGCTGTGCTGGCAGGGCTTCACACGCAGCCCTTTGTCAAAGTGTTTGGCATGAAATGAAAACATAAATTACAAAGCAAAAAAAAAAAAAGTGAAAAAAATGTTAAATCGCTGGGGAGCCCCGGCCCTGGCTGGCACTGTGCTGACTGTCAGCTTCTCCTCCATCTGTCATACTGGGAGACAATTCTTCTGGGAGAGTCATTCCAAGGTGATATATGAGGAGGAGCTGGATACTGGATGTTCCTGGGTCTGAAAATAAAATCCGCTTCTGTGTTAAGCAGCTGCACTCCAGGGAGATATAAAAAACAAAATTAATGAAGTTCTATGTTGATTAATACATCATTTATGCTTAATGCAATGTCTATTTGCAGACTCAAGATTGGTAGATGGAGAAGCAGCATAAGAAGCCATTCAGTTGTGCTGGGGTAATAGAGTGCCAAAATGGGGACCTGCTGATAGAAGGAGAGGATGGAGAAACAGAGAGAGGAGCTCATCAGCCTTCTGCCTTTCTTTTCATTGTCAAATCACATCAGTGTATTTAGCAGCTTGCCTGGAGCCCAGCATTAAATCTTCTGTATTGTGCTGAGTGATAGTGCTAAAGAACGGAAAAGATTTTCACTTTGGCTTTGCACATACCTAAGTCAAGGTTGCGGAGTCAGAATCCAAAGCAATTATTGTGTACCTGGAGTCGTACCTGATGATCTCCCTCAAAGCTCCTTGTTCAGATACCTTCTGTTATTGGGTGACAACGTGCTGTCCTTGTTTCCCAGTCAATCTTCTATGTTGTCACCCTGCTATATGCATTGTGACATATGCCATTGCAAAAGATTTGCCACATCAATATGCAACAATTGGTGAAAATGGTATGTTTTGAAAATCATAATGGTAACTTGATGCCCAGTGATCTAGAGGGCCCTTTCAGATCTGCGGTGAGGAACAGGGTGTGCCGCAGGCTCAACTGTGGTCCAAACTGGAATGGAAGAGATGGAAGATCCTTTTTTTTGGATCAGTTGCCAAATGTGATATAGCTTTTGGCTGTCTAGTCAATGCCTGAAGATCTGCGCCAAAGCTGGAGCATGCAAATTTTGTTGCCCACGGTTTGGTTGGCATCTCCCGGTTGCACGGCAATTGTTTGCTGTGCGGTTTGACACCTCTGGTCTGAAGGGGTTCTTGATTTTTGGATTTATATTGAGTATTACCTGCTTAAATTTTGCCATTTCTACATCTTACACATCCACTGATAACATCCTGCATTCTATTTGCATCGGCTTTTCACTCTCCGCTTTTTCTTGACGTGACCGTAGAGGATTGTAGAAAGCAGGGGGATTGTAATTGGCTTGTCTTGCTGTGTGCGTGGCCGAGCTCTACATTTGGGAGAATTCCCTGTTGAGGTTACTAATGGCTTGCCCATGCAGAAGTTGGCCTGCCAGTCATTTGAAATTCCCTGCGTCGTCTCCCCGCGCTGTGTCTTTAGCTCGCTGCCATTGATTTACTTATCGTCTCTTGGTCTTCCAGCCTACAAACTTCTGATCCGCTCGTGGCAGAGAGGCTTTGGTTAGCATTAGGCCCTCGTTCCTCCAAGCTCTGCCAGGTTAATGCTGTTTCTGGAAGGTTCTGTTGGAAATGATATTATTAGTTTTTTTTTTTTTTTTCTTCATTTTTTACAAAAGCAGCAGATCTGGGGAAGGAGATACGGCCATACAGGGTAATGTTAGCTTAGTGTTGGCAGGAACAAATCTCCGCTATTTCCAAAAAAAGAAAAATGTTTGTGGGATTTATCAGCAGTCTTTGGCAGGCTCTGATATTATGGTTTACATGTGGGCACCGAAGCTGCAACTTTAGGGGGGCAGAACAGTCCAGCTGGATTAGAAATTCACACGTAAAAATAGTGTGTCACCGCATCTAGGAGAGTCTTGGTAACATGTCTAATTTTTATTTTAAAGCTTTGAAGATTTTATGTGCTTTAAATAAATCTCATACATCGGAAATAATTTCTTTATACTTTGCTCATTTCCCATATGATGTTGGACTACTAGGAAAGAAACCATGGATCTACAAGAATGGCTGAATATATTGACACAAACCATGGGGAGAATTGGGAACCCTTTAGCCTGGGGACCAAACACACCCAACTTTTTCTATATCAATCTTTCCATATTTGCATTAAATGTTTTCTATGCATGTTATTTAGAAGCTGTCCCTTGTCTAGTTCCAAAGCCCAAGTGGATGCGCCATCTTGGAAGTGATGTCTGTAGCTCAGGGGGCTGATAAGAATGATCTTTCAAATGACTCTGTAAAGCACTGTTTCCCAACCAGGGTTCTTCCAAAGGGGTTCCTCGAGCAATTAGGCCTCTCGGGTCACTTTATATGACACCAACAATCTTTTTGGCTATCTGTAAGGGTGACTTTACTCCAAATGGCCAGCAATGACAACCAAGCTCATATACTGTGAACTGTGAATGTAGGAATTATAGAAGAGGTTCCCTGAAGAACAAAACATTATTGAAAGGGTTCCCCCATGTTAAAAAATAAATAAAATAAAAAAACAGTTAGACTGCTCAAAAATTTGGGATGTGTACCACTGGAAGTACACGTCAGAAATGACACTAACAGGCTTTCTAGCTGGCTCAGACTAGCCATCTGGAGAGCCGAACAATCCATTGATGGGCCCCTACTACACTGGTACAGCTGTGCTGAAATGCATTCCAGGGGTTATTTTTGGAATTCATTACAGCACTGTTCACCGCCACCACCTGTATTCGCTCCGTCAGTCGAAGTGATCTCCTGCCCAACAATTAAATGATAGTTTATTGTGGGCATTGGCTCAAATCCTGGGGGTATTACTGCATCCACTGACACTAATCCTGGAGGTTATTATTTCTGTAACTGACACCAAACCTTAGACGTATTATTGTGTGCACTTTAACTAATCCTAGGGGTTATTATGGCAACAATGGCGCTTATTTTACTTCCACTTTCTCTGCCCAAAAATGAAGACAGTAGTGCCCGGAGAATTGCAGGAACTGGTACTGATGGAGGGTAAACTATTGAACCCCAAATCTTGTATTGCATGCACCGACCCCAATCTTAGGGTTTAATATGGCCATCTCTGACACCAATCCTAATAGGTATTTTGCATGCACTGACACCAGTTCCTAATATTATTGGTATAGGCATCGAAGCCAATCCTGAGGGTTATTTATGTCACTGACAAGAGTGCTGGAGGGTTCCTTTTGCTGTCACTGCCCCCAATTCTGGGATTTATTATTGCTGTCAATGACACTAGTCCTGGAGTTGTTATTACCTACACTGACACTATTCCTGGGGTTTATTATTGCTATCACTGATACTAATCCTGGGGGTTATTCTTCATGCACTGACCCCAGTCCTGAAAGCCAGTATTAAATGCACTGACACCATGCTCAGGGGTTACTTCTGACCTCAGTCCTAGGATTATTTTATGTACATGATACCAATCCTAGGGTTAACTATTGTATGCACTGTCCCCAGTCCTGCTGGTTATTATTGCAGTCATTGACAACAATGGGGCATAATTTGCTTCCCCCTAATTTCAGTAGAGTCCGTAAATCTGCTAACATGTTCAAAGGCACATTGCAAGTGAATGAATGCCATGTATGCAAAACACTACAAGTAAGCAACATTGACTTTTACCTGGAAATGTTTAGGTTGATAACACTTAAGGACAGAAAAGTTTGCCATGCCAATTGTGTTGTGGTGCCATGCTGTGTTGGGCATGGTAATAGATGGGTGACAGTCACTGCCATTTCAAAGCTGTAATGGAAGTTGATACTAGAAGACATTTCTGGCAGACATTGTAGTTACAGGTCTGAACACGGAGCAGGTTGCTATATAATGCCCAATAAAAATACATGAATGCCCTATACATAAAGCTATGTATGTAGCTGGCTGGCTTGCCGAGTAATAAAGCAAAAGTCTGTATCTGTAAGCTGTATGAACACTTTTTTTTTAGTTTGTGCTTCTCATGAGCTAGAATGCATTAAAAAAAAATCTTTTGAAAAGGAAGCTTTTAATATAATCTTTCTTCTGCCCTGACCACATAGGGTCTTTATAATGTCTCGGTGCCATCTATGTGTTGCACTTTGAGTTCCCTTCTCCATGCACTGTCACTGAGCAGGAAAGTTCATTGTATGTGACTGTGGGAGCTGTCATCAGGCTAGAGGAAAGCACTTAGTGGGAACACATTTGCGGCCCTCCACCCCTCCTTCCTCCCCCTCCTTTATCCTGGAAGGGGATAATTACTGATCTGGCACCAACCTTATGGCTAAATCTCCGACTCCCGCAGAACTGGCGACATTAGTGATGTCTGTGCCCAGGATGAGAGCTGGCCAAGGCTCTTGTGTGCTTCACATTGTTTGGAGGCCAGGCAGCTAGAATGGAAATTAATTCAGAGACACAATCTTGCCATGCTGTGATGTACAAGGGTCAGTTGCGTATAAAAATATTAAAAGATATCAGTGTGAAAAAAGCTGCAATGTGCCATATGTAATGTTCTGCCATCTATGTCAATGGAAAATAGCATGTATAATGTTAGATCATTTGTGGTTTCATATTCTTAACTATGAGGGTAGGTAGTAGACGAGAAGATCATAGGCCCATCTGGTTTGACTGGGAAAGGATTGTAAGCCTGTGATTACTCTGCAGATGTCCCCTGTCTATCCACTAAGGCGAGGGAAGAAATGGTGGACTGAAATGTAGCAGAATGCAGAAATTGTAAGGCTGAAACCAAGGTGGCTACATAAACTCTCCATGTAGGTTGGGCTAATCTGCTCTCCTTTCTGCTCTCCTGTCCCAGTGTATTGCTTTCAATGGACAGACTTTTTTCTTTTGGAAGTTGTCAGATCTGTGAAATGAGTGTATGGGAAAAGTTGACCTCTTGATGACATAATTATCACCGAAGAGGCATTTGTGGCCAATGCAAGTGAGATATACCTAGCTGGTACAAGGCTGTCTTGACTTTGTAACAGTAACTAGTTTATTTCAGGGTTTATATTTCAGCTTTTGCCAGATAACAGAGCTGAGCCAACAAAAAAACATTTAGGAGGCAACTGGGCTCAACCAGATTCACCCATTTACTTTTGACACAATGACTCTTTAATAGGATTATGTAACAGCATATCAGTCTTATTGGGTTGCCACCATAAGGTGACCACACAGATTGATTGGTGGCTACGAATGACTGCACTTTCTACATCTTAAATGCATTTTGGATTCTTTGGTGGATCCTTTTCTCAAGGGCAATACAAGTGATTGTATAAGGCCCTCAGACTAGTGAAGTCAAATGGTTCCACCAAAAGTGGTCATCAGGTAGACATCAACTGGCATATCTTTATGTTGGGTATACACTATACCTATACCTTATGTTGGGTATACACCAGGGGTGGGCAAACTTGTCAGGGGCCACAATGAGTTTTAAAATTTGACAGATGGGCCAGGCCAGTATCAGATGAATGGGGATTGTTTGTATGTGCACTATGTGCAAAAGCTGTTAACTAAAAGTAAAAAAAAAAACATACAATCAAATTGCATTCCATTTCAATGGGAACAATGTTGTTGATCACCCCTTTTTAGCCAGTGGTCAATTTTGTACAAATATTTCATGGGCCGGATTAAAAAGCCCGAATGGCTGTATTTGGCCCGTGGGCCATAGTTTGCCCATGCCTGGTATACACTATACCTATACCTTATGTTGGGTGTACACTATACCCTATTCTTTTCATGGTATTTATGAAGGATTGGGATAGATGGATCCAATTGATGCTCATAATTGATTGATCACATTTTGATTACTCAAAAATATTTAAATTGATAAACATATTGCATAGTTTATGGAAGTCTTAAACATCATTATTTATTCCAGCCAGTACCAACAGGTTCTAGGAACTGCCACCATGTCAAAGGCCAGTTAACTGCGACAATATCTGCCATTTTCCCATCTCTAAAACTTTTTCCACAGGAAAGGAAGACTTGCCATATGAAAAGTGCTGAAATAAGGTGGTCTGACATTTCATCAACAGGGCCTTATGTTCTTTGCAGATTATGTTTTCCCCCCTCCCTGTATTTTGATAAGACAATTGAAAGCCCAAAGATAAAAATAGCTGTAATGTGTTTCTACAGATCTTTCTCCTGGTATTGTTCTGGGATGAGACACGGGGATAGATCTGGTGGGTAATGGCTCCCAATGGGGTCTGTACAGGAAAGCTGATAAGGGGAGGGTGGGTGCAATGTGACAGCCCTGACAAGAAGTCCTGAGGGAGAATAAGTAAGTTCCCTGGCAATTACATGTTTTTTAAGAAGATATAAACAGAAAAACACCATCGATATATACAGTATATGATTGTGTGTGTAGGTATGTATTATATGTGTGTGT
>NC_092866.1:59287487-59296303 GCF_032062135.1 Pyxicephalus adspersus | reverse complement strand
TTTTTTTTTTCCTTCTTTCTTTTCCGTGTTTTACAAAACTAAGTTTTCCTTTGGAGGAGTTTATTTCTGATCTAAGTATAGATGGATTGTTTGTATATTTATGTTTTTTTGTTGTAGATGATACATTGTGTATTCTTTTTCTCTGAGAATAACACACTGGAAGTTCTATCTCTAGAAATTCCTTTTCTAGCTATTCTGCAGTCTGTGCCTGAATCCATCCCCGAGTGTGATAATTCCTCTGCACAACCTGGGATAAGTGATCGCCTTGTCCTGAGATAATTGTGCACAGCTGTCCTTGGATAATAACTGTGTAGTCTCTGCTAGCTGCGCTCATCTTCCTGGCTGTCCTTGTCAAAGAAGTGAGTGAAACGCGCTGGGCCCAGCACCACGCATTTCACTCCACCAGCAGCTGCCTTTCCTCTGTCACCTGTCACACGTGGAGTGCTCCGCTCACAATCATATCACATTACGGCCTCCTTCCCCCCTGCTTGGGATAATGTTTTTGAGTGATTTTAAAGGAGATGGAACCATCTGTGAAGATCTCATGATTCCACCGCTGCTGGGAACTCTGTCAGCATTGATGTTTTCCTTAAAGAGAAACGCCAAACAAAGAAAATCGTTCAATGATCAAATACAAAGTTCTGCTGACAATTTTGCACCATGTCCATTGATCTTCGTAACGGAAATCGTTGGGTTGGAAATCCAAAAATACTGCCCCTCTGTTCATGGGTTGGGAAAGGAGGAAACCCCAAGACAGATGGAATAGATTTTCACATTTGCTCACAATCTGGCTGTTTTTGACTGGACAATGCCCTTATGGCTCTAACCAGCCATACACATTTATAGCGGATTGTACAATCTCCATTATCTTTATCAAGCCCATGTAATGTAAGGATCTTCCTTGTCTTGTGCTACAGCCAAGTATTGCCACCAGGAGGCTCTATCAGGGAGGTATTATAGATGTGTTTTAGGTGTAATAATGTGAAGCAGAACTCGACCCAAAAATAAAGTAAAAAAACTAAACCGGCCATTGCAAGAATAAATACCAAAACCAGCTTTCGCTGCAATTCAAAACATTTTCTGCAGTACTTTTTTCTGTCACTAGATGTCCTCATTCTGATGGCCAGCATCCTACAAACCACCTCCTCCAAGCCCAGGTTGCTTTAGATCAGGTACAGATTTTAATTGGCTGATCTAGCTGTCATTTTGCTCTGTTCTTCAATCGGCATGCTTATTTTCTTCTTCTTTTCTCATTTCGTCTTCTTCCCTGTTCTAAAGGAGCTATAAAAGCCTGATCCCAGGTCAATTTCAAGCATTTAATTTATTAAATTTCATTCAATGACCTATTCATGATTACAGTTCTGCATTCAATGGTGACTTTTATATAGAGATCAGTAAGAGGTTTTGCAGATTGTTCTGTGCTGCAACAGATTTCAGGTTGGCTTTAATTCCAGGCTTGCAAGCTATTCTGTTCAAATCATTCCAAATACTGTTAGTCATGAATCCCCCTTTCTCCATACATTGGTTCCCTTATCTCACATCATAAATCAGGACTTTCATGAAACCCTGAACATGGATGAAATAAGAGCCCCCATGTTTGCACGTTAGGGAGTTTTAGTTCTGATTGAGATGTATGAGGGAGAAAGAACGTACATGTGCTTGTCATTAGCATCGCTCTCCGATTCTTGAGAATTCTCTGCAAAGCACAAAAAGTGAAATTCGCTTCCCAAGGGCAGCCTGTGAACATAATTTGTGGGACTCCTTGGCCTCGTCTTACAAAGCAAAATAACAACGAGCTACAAGTACAACGCTGTCCACTCAACGAAGCCTAATTCCAGCTTTTCCCAGGGTCATGTGATCAGATATATTAGGACTTTTTGAAAGAATAGCAACTTTTTTTATTTTTTTTTTTTTTTTGCACCTCCCTGGGTGCCATTCTGTACAGTGGAACAGCTCAGGGATGTGAATGGTTTCCTTATCAATGATTGGATATGTACTGGTACAGCAGGTGTGTATGGTAAAGCTAACCTCCAAGCAATGCATAACTTGTACAATAGCACTTCTCATTGGACAATGAGTGAGCAGCAATGGGTCATCAATGTGTGATCCTTTTATTAAAACATTTCCCTAGCAGTATGCACTGCTGTAGCACTTGATTGGCTCTTAGGCTTTGTTCAGACTTGCTGTCAGGAGTGCAGATTTTGATTCCTTGCTGTAGTGAACCGTCTGCTCTACAGAATAGACCTAATTTATCAAAGTTCTCCAAGACTGGAGAAGACTATCATGGGAGAACCCAGGCGATCCAGCAAACCTGAAATGGATCTGGTCCCGGATTGAAAACTATTGCCAACTAATATCAAAGGATTGTTAAGAAATCCATTGCAGGTTTGCTGGATCACCCAAGATCTCCCATGATCGTCTTATCTCCAGTCTTGGAAAGTTTTAATAAATTAGGCCCATATCATTTACCCACTGCAGACCAATAGAGAACAAACGGGAGCAGCAGTGAGTGGCACCTACTGTCAAATCTGCAAATGTTGGTTCTTTAGGAACCAGTTGTGGTGCAAGTGGAAAGGTGCTAGCTGCTGCATTGAATTTGTACCTTGGTATTGGCCTCTTGCAAATACTGTACAGCTGATCTCAAAGAGAGTAAGAAAAATGCAATGAAAGGAGTCTGTTAGTATTGCTATACTATAAGTAAAGAGCATGCTGATTGATGGACATAGTAGAGTGAAAACAGCTGCTTCTCCTTTCACTATCCAATCACAGGCTGGGGGAAGGACAAGACCTGTAGGTGTTACCTAACTGTAATAGAGAAAAATCAGGTCTTCCTCCTGCTAGACCATGTTGGACTGAGAGACCAGTCTTGTCCCTGGAAATTTTTTTTTGAGCTGGGTAGGGAGAAGGTGTAAGCGGGTGGACAGGGCAACGTGACATATTTAGTGTTGTGGCTAAATCCTGTAACCCTTAAAGTTTTGTCTTAAAAGTATGTTCCATTTTTTCGTCTTTGTATTATACCCCAACTCTCCAGTGGCCCTGTATTGTGACCCAAATTTTTAGTAATCACCGAGGAACAGCTAAGAAATGACTGAAAAATGCAGGGTGGCGCGCCCAACTATATTAGGCTGGGGAGGATACAGTCTGACCAGAATAGAATGGTCAGACCTAAAACTCTTTTATTTGCATTTCTGTGTATTTAGCTGTTGTTATCCTGAAGTTTATCTTCAAGATAAAAGAATTGTTGCGCTGCAGACATGTTGTGCTAATGTTTCTCTCCAACACTGGAAGTGAATAATACCATTATCTTCCTCGCTCCCAACGCCAAGTACAGCTGGGAAAAATCTGCGTCCATAAAGGATTCTTTTGATATAAACATCTGGAGAAGAAACCAGTAAGATTTGTTCTCTTTGTTTCATACACATTTAGATAATTGCTGTTACTTTTATTGTTGTCCAATGTTTGAAAAGAATTTAGAGATTGTAAAATCTGTCTGCAGCCTCTGCTGGAACTTTTGTCTTCAGAAACTCAAATTTAATAAGAATTGGCAGATCCTCAGACTCGTGTGGCCAGGGTATTTTTTCTGCCTCATACGCCAATTGTAAATCAGAATGTTGATGGTTTTTGTTATCTTATGGTCTTATTTATTAATAGCGCAGTCCTGGATAGTAGTCACATTCAACTGGACTGGTACTGTTAATGTTGTGTGTTTTGTAGCTTGTGCTTTGATCTGGGGTTGCTTCAGTTGGTCAGGTCTAGGTTCCACCTTCATTATGTGCCCAAAAAACTAGGTGAGCTGAATATATCGAATGTGCAGGTTTATCATCATGTTTTGTTTTCCTGATGGCACATGAATATTCCAAGATACAAGGATTCATCAGGTTCAGATTTTGTAAGAGTGATTTAGTCAACATGAGACATAATCTTCTCATGGATTGGGCACCATAGAGCTGAGAATCTTTGGGATGAGCCGGAGACGACTTTACTTGGCTGTCCGACTCTCCTATATCATCAATACAAGATCTTGGGGGAAAATTCAATGCAACTCTGAACAGAAATACGAGAATGTAAATGCTGTGATATTACATAGGCCCAAACTCTGCTGTCTTTAAGTGGTAAAGCCTTGAGTAGAATCTTCAAAATTTGACCCTTCTGGGTCAAAAGATTGCTTGCCCCCTACTACACAATGTGGTTCCATTTCCTGTCCCTTATGACATCTCTGGGTTTTATCCAAAGTGTGGAGCACTGGGCAAATACAAAGTGGATAAAACCCAGAGATGTCCCCAAAATGCATAGCAATGCACCGCTACCATTCTAGTAATTAGGCTTCTGGAAAAGATGGTGGTCTTATGATGATTGACCAGTTGCTTTAACAAGACATCGTAATGATGTTGAGGCCAACTTGAGGAGCCTTTGAGCTAAATGAGATCCAGGCCTCATATTCCGCCAGACATTGCAATGCCCAAATGTAGTGAAGTCTCAGATTTTGGACCCCCTGGAAAGGTAAAATCTTTTTCTGCTGGAGCAATTCAAAGATTTAGGGGGGAGCAACTTTTTCCTTAAGGAATAATGTTATAAACCCACTGTTCTGGAAGACAATTGCAATGGAAACCTGAAATTCTCCTTTTGTTCCAGCAGCACCCTGCGTATTATGTCTGCACCGCTGTCTTGCAAGCTAACACTTGATACCCCGCTGCGCCACAACAGCACATTAAATAACTTGTCTGTTTTCAGGTTCACGTCAGGAGACCCATCTAATTGTACTCATTTGTCTTTTACTTGGGTTGGAAATTAGATCTGGCATTCCTCCAGCAATGAGAGGGCCCGCTTCCCCGGGGATTCAAGTGCATTGAGGATAAGCAGTTATAGAAATGTATTTAAAGGCTTAACGCAAAGGAGATTATGGGGAGGTAATGACATTCCACCAGGCATCTGGATGCAATTGCAATATAACAGATAAAAATAAAAAAATGATATGTATATCCTATTCAGACAGATAGACGTAGTGGTAAACAGATGGCAGCCTGAAAAGTCCCTACTGACGTAATGGATCGGGGGAAAAGTCATGTGACTATAACTCCTACCTGATGCTACCTAGAAGGGTTTGCTCGGTGGAGGACTCAGTTGGTTTAGATGGATCTTGTTCTTTTTCCCCTAGACAAGTTACTGCCTACACAGGCCCTACTCTGTTCCCCATAGGCAACAACGTATGCATTTATCTGATCCATACCCATCGTTCTAGAGAATGAACTTTGCAGTGCAGATCTTTTACCCCCCTTGCTACTGAGACTGAAATATTTCTTCAAAGCAACGAAAGCGGTCAAACTGATAGGTTGGTCTCGCAGATTACACAGGGAGAATATGGCACTCCCTGTGTAATTATCAGCAGGAGATACACAGGAAGCTGGTTACACAGGAAGAGCCATATTCTCCCTGTGTAATCGGTAGGATGGAAGCTAGGTTCACACATCGGATCATTTCCTCATGGGATGAATGGTTGTGCTTGGGCCGAAATCTAATGTGTACTGAAGTCACCCAACATTGTATATTAATCTGCCCTGGAACAACCCATTGGAAAGATCATTTCCAGTGACAATCCTCTGATGTCTCAATAGGGTTTAAGGTGATGTAAATATGCTATATTTTTTTTTTACTCTCCTGATCATTTCCATTGACAGGAGAAAATACGGCCGCTTTATAGCTCTATGGAGAATGGAGGGGAAAGTAAGTGAGTGGCTCCCCGCTGTGTCCTCTTGATCCATGGGTCAACGCATGACTTTGAGGGACAGCTGTACACACACTCCCAAGATGATTATGATCTAGGAAAGGTTCAACAGTCCCTCCAAATTGGGCAGGTGGATTATATGAAAAAGGACAGTTTCTCCAAATCAGGAGCAGTTGGGAAATAATGAAGGACAGTCCTTTCAAATCAGGGGCAGTTGTAGGGTCTGTATAAACTTGATTGTAAAATGCTGACAAAGCTTTATTTCATCACTCAGCCAGACCATCTACAAACCAAGGACATTTCCAGGAACGCTGAATCTGGAAACCTTAAACCACAAACAAAACTTTTCTGGTAACGTCCATCTGTCCTCTTTCTGAACAAACAAAAATTCTATTATGGAGTCTTTTCGTGTTTCCAGCCAGCAGACCCCGGCCCATTATTCACACTCTGGCTGAGATTAGATCTGAAAAGGGGTCGCAGCTCCCCCGAATCCCACGAAACTCATTTCAGCATTTGACAGTAACATCAACTACACGACATTCCGCCTTATTCCTGCGTCTGGGAGGTGACAGCCGATAACAGGCTCCCCTCGATGCAGAATAGATTCCGTCACTGCGGCTGCTGGCGGTTGTGGCGTTTTTATGATATAGTGCGGCCAATGTGTTTTTGTACCCTCCAAAGATGACAAGGTCGCTGTAATCTAGATGGAGTTCAAAGTCGGAAAGTGTTGGGTATTTCCCCCCCCCCCCCCCCAGACGCAGTTTATATAAATTGTTGGTTCTATGACTTAGAATGAAATATATAATGGAACCTGCTGCACAAAAATGTACAATTCATGCTAAAAATAAAATCCCTTTTGGCTGGGGCTCCATGTGTGCAGAGCATTGGTCAAACCAAAAGGTGTGCAAAGTCTCAGGGCCCTTCCAGACCAGTTGGTATCAAACTGTGTGGTTGACCGGTCCTGGGTGCACAGCAAACTGCACCAATGGCAGCCAGAATTGCACAGGGCTTCAACTGCAGCACAGACCTTTGAAAGCAACCGTGCCATGATCTGGCAAAAAGAGGGTCCCAACCTCTCATAATCAGTTGAATAGGACATTTTGGGACTGTGGTTGGACCCACAGCAGAATGCTGGGTCTCACCACGAGTGTGAAATGCCCCTTACAATTCATTGTCTTTGGAGAACAGCCACAGCCTGGTTAGAAAACCTGCCCCTGCCAGCATGCTGCAGAGATGGACCCTTGCGCTCTGTGTGGAAGCAGTAGACCCTCTGCAGAGATGTGCTATGCCATCTGCTGAGTCAGAGCCTGAGCTCCCCAATCACCAGGAGCTGCGAGCTGCAATCACATGCATATTCCAATGTTGCCACCATTCAGTACTAGTACAGAGAATTACCTGGGGTGCACATGGACAGGAAGTGGCTGTGAAGACTTGCAGGAGATCAGGCTGAGAATGAAAAGAATGACAGATGCTTATGACACACATAAGGCTAGGCAATGGATTATAAGATCTGTGCTGCATCCAGACACTGATCAAAATTTCCTCGATAGAAATCCAATTGGATAATATTGATTGTTGGTACCCCCTTTTAGGACTCGCACAGTTGGCAATCCTCAAATCCTTTTTTTTACTCCTTCCGGAGCGTCCGACATGAACAGTGACCCCTCTGTGTCGGTGTCTCCTGTATGTCACTTTGTTCTGAGCTTGTGGCCCTGACTGTTTCTTTGTGTTTGTTAATCCAAAAAGTATCATCAGATATCTCTATGGCAGGAATGTGTCCTCCTTGGGGGGGATATAGAACAGGCTCTGCTGGTATATGAAGTATAGTATCCTGTACAGTGGTAGATATAGCCAACAGTGGGCCCCTGTGCAGAAAAGACTGGGGGTCCCTGTTGGCTGATGGTCCCCTATGCAGCAGCACTCATTGCTCACTCCTTATGTCTGACCCTGAACTTTTGTTCCTTTGAGTGGATATAGAACAGGCTCTGGCAGCAGTTGCAGTATATGATGGGTGGCATGTCATATCCTCCTTGGCTGGATATGAAACAGGCTCTGGCAGTATATCATATGTCTTGTGTTTGGTCCTCCATTTCTGGATAAAGAACAGGCTCTGGTAGTGTATGATGTGCAATATGTTATGTATGCTTGGCTGGATCTAGAACAGGCTCTTGCAGCAGTGGAAATATAACATGTGTAATGGTGGACATAGGGAGTGATAAAGTTTGCCATGCTCAGAAACCTCTTACCTTCCCCAGCCACAAGGGGCACCCATAGCTCCTCACAAGGACCCACAGATATGCCACTGGCCATGCATCCTATGTTCTGTCTTCATTGAGTGGATATAGAACAGGCTCTGGAAGTATGTGATTTCTTCTATATAGTACATTTAAAAGTGGCGATTGTAGCCAGAAAAGGTGTTGATAAGTTCTCCAATCAAGTGATGGCCAAATTGGGGTTATTGGGTTTTATAAATCCATCACTAAGCATCTGAAACAATTACAATCTGATACACATTTCCAAGGTTAACGCTCCTCTTTACGTTGGCATGCTGCGAAACAAGATCTGTATTAGCCCGCTGACGGTTATTCCTGCAGACATATCCCATAGGAAAGTATGTGTGGTGCAGCACTGGTCGTCCTCCTGGCAGCCCAACCATTAATCTTCATTACATAGGAGGAATCTAAATATACTTGTATTGTAATCAGAGTCAGATGGGCCGAGCTGTCATTTCACATTACACCCTATTCCAAACATCTGACTCAACTGCAATCGCCAGCAAGGTCAGAGCTCGGAGTCGGCCCTCAACTCTTCCTGTAGAGAGGGTCGGCCTCTGAAGGCCAGGAGGGGTGTTTGAGTAAACACCACTTTCCTCTCCCCCTAAAAAGCGGCTTCACAGCCCACCCGGCTTCCTTTTTACTTTGTGGTTTCGAGCCATGAAAATTGTTACTGTGTTAAGAGGATTGAATGCACAAGGTCTAAAAGTGTTTGTATGTGTTGTCTATTATTATTATTATTTGATGGTTATTATTGTATAGCTTACCTAAAAAAGCCATCTCTCTCTCTCTCTCTCTCTCTCTCTCTCTCTCTCTCTCTC